>NC_143034.1:57408870-57708870 GCF_057628025.1 Oncorhynchus mykiss
TCTAACTCTGTCATCAGTACCTCAAGCCTTCAGTTCTAACTTTGTCATCAGTACCTCAACCCTTCAGTTCTAACTCTGTCATCAGTACCTCAACCCTTCAGTTGTAGCTCTATCATCAGTACCTCAACCCTTCAGTTCTAACTCTGTCATCAGTACCTCAACCCTTCAGTTCTAACTCTGTCATCAGTACCTCAACCCTTCAGTTCTAACTCTGTCATCAGTACCTCAACCATTCAGTTCTAACTATGTCATCAGTACCTCAACCCTTCAGTTCTAACTCTGTCATCAGTACCTCAACCCTTCAGTTCTAACTCTGTCATCAGTACCTCAACCCTTCAGTTCTAACTCTGTCATCAGTACCTCAACCATTCAGTTCTAACTATGTCATCAGTACCTCAACCCTTCAGTTATAGCTCTGTCTTCTGTACCTCATCCCTTCTGTTCTAACTCTGTCATCAGTACCTCAACCGTTCAGTTCTAGCTCTGTCATCAGTACCTCAACCCTTCAATTCTAGCTCTGTCATCAGTACCTCAAGCCTTCAGTTCTAACTCTGTCATCAGTACCTCAACCCTTCAGTTCTAGCTCTGTCATCAGTACCTCATCCCTTCAGTTCTAGCTCTGTCATCAGTACCTCAACCCTTCAGTTCTAGCTCTGTCATCAGTACCTCAACCCTTCTGTTCTAACTCTGTCATCAGTACCTCAACCCTTCTGTTCTAACTCTGTCATCAGTACCTCAACCCTTCAGTTCTAGCTCTGTCATCAGTACCTCAACCCTTCAGTTCTAGCTCCGTCATCAGTACCTCAAGACTTCAGTTCTAACTCGGTCATCAGTACCTCAACCCTTCAGTTCTAGCTCTGTCATCAGTACCTCAACCCTTCAGTTCTAACTCTGTCATCAGTACCTCAACCATTCAGTTCTAACTATGTCATCAGTACCTCAACCCTTCAGTTCTAGCTCTGTCATCAGTACCTCAACCCTTCTGTTCTAACTCTGTCATCAGTACCTCAACCCTTCTGTTCTAACTCTGTCATCAGTACCTCAACCCTTCAGTTCTAACTCTGTCATCAGTACCTCAACCATTCAGTTCTAACTATGTCATCAGTACCTCAACCCTTCAGTTCTAGCTCTGTCATCAGTACCTCAACCCTTCAGTTCTAGCTCTATCATCAGTACCTCAACCCTTCAGTTCTAACTCTGTCATCAGTACCTCAACCATTCAGTTCTAACTCTGTCATCAGTATCTCAAGCCTTCAGTTCTAACTCTGTCATCAGTACCTCAATCCTTCTGTTCTAACTCTGTCATCAGTACCTCAACCCTTCTGTTCTAACTCTGTCATCAGTACCTCAACCCTTCTGTTCTTGATCTGTCATCAGTACCTCAAGACTTCAGTTCTAACTTTGTCATCAGTACCTCAACCCTTCAGTTCTAGCTCCGTCATCAGTACCTCAAGACTTCAGTTCTAACTCGGTCATCAGTACCTCAACCCTTCAGTTCTAGCTCTGTCATCAGTACCTCAACCCTTCAGTTGTAGCTCTGTCATCAGTACCTCAACCCTTCAGTTCTAGCTCCGTCATCAGTACCTCAAGACTTCAGTTCTAACTCTGTCATCAGTACCTCAACCCTTCAGTTCTAGCTCTGTCATCAGTACCTCAACCCTTCAGTTCTAGCTCTATCATCAGTATCTCAACCCTTCAGTTCTAACTCTGTCATCAGTACCTCAAGCCTTCAGTTCTAACTCTGTCATCAGTACCTCAACCCTTCTGTTCTAACTCTGTCATCAGTACCTCAACCCTTCAGTTCTAACTCTGTCATCAGTACCTCAACCCTTCAGTTGTAGCTCTATCATCAGTACCTCAACCCTTCAGTTCTAACTCTGTCATCAGTACCTCAACCCTTCAGTTCTTGCTCTGTCATCAGTACCTCAACCCTTCAGTTCTAACTCTGTCATCAGTACCTCAACCCTTCAGTTCTAACTCTGTCATCAGTACCTCAACCCTTCAGTTCTAACTCTGTTATCAGTACCTCAACCCTTCTGTTCTTGATCTGTCATCAGTACCTCAACCCTTCTGTTCTTGCTCTGTCTTCCGTACCAGTATCAGCCAAGGACGTGAGCTTGGTTTGAAGAGCTTCGCCCCCCATTACCCCACAGGCTAGGCCCCTGGAGCTCTGCTGGAGTTAATGTCATTTGCACTACATGATATGGCGTAATGCAACACTCCAATCTGGGGAGCTGTGTGTGCTAACTGAGTGTTGTGTTGTGTGTAGTCAGGTGGCGTGATTACATAAAGTTGGGTAACTGAGGCTCACTGAGGGGATACACTCACTGGCTGGTGTTGATCAAGACTTTCACAGCGCTGATGGAGTGTTGATTAGGATGTGGCTCAGATAGGGAGCTAATGTTGGGAGTCTAATTTACATTCTCTCTTCTCTCTCCCTCATTTTTCATTGTTCCCCGCTCTTATTCTTCCTCTCCTATCTCTCTCTCTATATTTACCATTTTATTTATCCTATCTCTCTCTTCTTCTCTATCCCTATGTAACCCCCCTGCCCCCCCCCCCTCTCTTTTATTTTCCTCTTCTCCTGTCCTCTATCTGTTCTCAGGTGCGGTGCGAGCTTCCAGCATCTTCCCCATCCTCAGTGTCATTCTGCTCTTCATGGGAGGCCTGTGTATAGCTGCCAGCGAGTTCTACAAGTCACGCCACAACATCATCCTCAGCGCAGGGATCTTCTTTGTGTCTGCAGGTGAGTCTAGAGAGGAAGAGAGAGAGGAAGAGATAGAGGGGACAAAAGAGGGGAAGAGAGAGGAAGAGAGAGAGGAAGAGAGAGAGGAAGAGCGAGAGGAAGAGAGAGTGGAAGAAAGAGGGGACAAAAGAGAGGAAGAGAGAGAGGAAGAGATAGAGAGGAGAAGAGAGAGGAAGAGAGAGGAGGAGAGAGGAAGAGAGATGAGAAGAGAGGGGAAGAGAGAGGAGAAGAGAGAGGAGAAGAAAGAGGAAGAGAGTGGAGAAGAGAGAGGAGAAGAGAGAGGAAGAGAGAGGAGGAGAGAGTAAGAGAGAGGAAGAGAGTGGAGAAGAGAGGGGAAGAGAGAGTGGAAGAGAGAGGAGAAGAGCGAGGAAGATAGAGGAAGAGAGAGGAGAAGAGAGTGGAGAAGAGAGGGGAAGAGAGAGAGGAAGGGGTGTGTATCTGGGGCAGGTAGAGGAAGAGAGGAAGGAAGACTGGGGAAAAGAAAGAGAGAAACAGTTACTATGGTGGAGAGGGATAGTAGGGGTTAAATTAGGGAGACTAGCTTTAAATGATTTGGTTTCATTGATACAAAGTGTACACAAATGCAAATGTTTTCAGTCACTACTTTTTAGTCACTAACATGCAATGTTATTATGGTTCACTTATATAGAACAGTTGTACAGATGGATGTAAATCCAGCAAAGAAGAGACTGTTGACTAATCCAGCTAAGGTGCAGTGCACAAGCAGTCTCTCTCTCTCTGCTGGTCATCCCCAGTACTGCAACTCCTCAGTCAGCTCTCAGCCTCCACTCAGCAGCAGCCACAAGTCACGCACTCCATTCTTCCCTCTTTATCCACTTATTTTCTCCTGATCTGGGTGCTGGGCTAGAAGCTACCCATTGGGATTCAACTCTAAAAATATGGTGTCCCTGACATACTTTCCCAATGATCCATCATCCCAGCTCTACTAAGTCACACACTTCTCTTCTCTACAGTTAAAGTAGATATATATACACTGAGTGTACAAAACATTAGACATCAACATCAGAACAGCCTCAATTTGATGGGACATGGACTCTACAAGATGTCAAATGTGTCCTACAGGAATTCTGGCCCATGGTGACTCCAGTGAGTCCCACAGTTCTGTCATGTTGGCTGGTCCCTTGGGTGATGGACCATTCTTGATACACACAGGAAACTGTGCTGTAGCTCTTGAAACATTCAAACCGGTGAGCCTGGCACCTACTACTGTACCCCATCCAAAGGTACTTCAATATTTTGTCTTGTCCATTCACCCTCTGCATGGCACACACACACATTCCATGTCTAAACTGTCTCAAGGCTTAAAAATACTTCTTTAAACTGACTCCTCTCCTTCATCTACACTGATTGAAGTGGATTTAACAAGTGACATCAATAAGGGATCATATCTTTCACCTGGATTCACCTGGTCAGTCTATGTCATGGAAAGAGAAGGTGTTCCTAATGTTTTGTACACTCAGTGTATATGAGTATATGATTATTATCCCTATCATAGGATGTGATCCCTATGTGAATCAGATGTATGATCATGTTATGTGCTGTCCCAACTGATCTGACTCAGGATCTCAGTCTTTGTTCTTAAACACTATAAGGGCAGAGGCTCAGGCTTGGGTCATATTTCTGTTTCGTATTCAGTCATATTTCTGGTTTGTATTCAGTCATATTTCTGGTTTATATTCAGTCATATTTCTGGTTTGTATTCAGTCATATTTCTGGTTTGTATTCAGTCATATTTCTTGACAGTGAGAAGTACAGTATGTATGTACATTATCCTTTGGTGAGTCCGTGGTACTTGTCTGAAAAGGTTTGTCTTGGTAATGGCGTATTCACTGTGGTGGATAGATGCACTCAGACTACTGCGCATGTGGTATGCCTAGAAAAGGTATATGTCCTATCTTAACCGATTGCATAATTCCTCTGTTCTCTCATCTCGCCCCTCCAACTCCCCCCCCCCCCCCCCCCCCCCCCCCCCTCATCCCTCAGGCCTGAGCAACATCATCGGGATCATCGTGTACATATCAGCCAACGCAGGGGACCCCTCTAAGAGCGACTCGAAGAAGAACAGCTACTCCTACGGCTGGTCCTTCTACTTCGGAGCCCTGTCCTTCATAATGGCTGAGATGGTGGGCGTCCTGGCAGCCCACATGTTCATTGACCGCCATCGGCAGCTCCGGGCAGGGGCCAGGGCTGCCGACTACCTCCAGGCCTCGGCCATCACACGCATCCCATCCTACCGTTACCGCTACCGACGCCGCTCGCGCTCCTCCTCCCGGTCCACAGACCCCTCGCACTCCCGCGACACCTCACCTGTGGGCCTCAAGGGCTTCAGCGCGCTACCCTCTACAGAGATCTCCATGTACACGCTGCCCCGGGACACCCTGAAGGCCGGGGGCACGCCGACCGCCACCTACAACTCGGAGAGGGACCATACCTTCCTGCAGGTCCACAACTGTATTCAGAAGGAAAAAGACTCGGCCAACACCAACACAGCCAACCGCCGCACCACACCAGTATGAGGGAGCCCTGAGAGCAGAGCCCGGGGGAGCGAAGGCAGGGAGGCCCCCACCCAGGTCTCTAATATACCATAGGCCAGGATGAGTTTCCATCTTTATAGAGATTGATGATTTTATTTCATTCAACTGCATGATTTTCCCATCTACCATTGTTGAGAGAGTCTAAAGAGGTTTGTTGAGTTCCTTTGGAGTAAATGGTTGTACTGGGAGAATGGGGCAGATTGTCCTTAGAGACTGAGTCATTTTTATGGGTGAGGATGGGTGATGAGGGTGGTGCACTGAAAGGGAGGGTTTTGATTTAAATTTGATTCATGATTTCATAACCTTTTGGTTTTGACAGTTTGGCTCCACAGTTTTGGTGGTGCAACATGCTGCTGTACTTTCCCATCATACCACCTGCCATATGCCTCTGATTCGTTGTCATATTTATTCATTTATTTATTTTCTGTATTAAAACTGTGAATTTTTGCAGCTTGGGATTCAGTAAGAATTAGCCCAGTCTGTAAACTCTAACAAAGGTACTATATGTGTGTTACATTTATAAATAAATGATTAAGTTAATAATCAAGAGATACAGACTTTACTGAAGAAAAAACAACAACAAGTAAACTAAACTAAGTGCTGTTGGTAACACGAGAAAAGACTCTTTTAGGATCTGCTGGAAGGATGACAGAGCCAGAGAGAATGTGCTGTAGGTACACTACACTACGGAGCTGCTGAGACATGGCGAGGGACAGACGCACACAGCCAACAGTAGAAAAATAGAGATTATTTTAATAGAACCTTCTCGCCTTTTTCTGAGTCCCTGTTCGCTTTCTTTTTTTGGGTGGGGGGGTGTCATGGGAGTGTTGAACCCCTCAAGAGAAACCACCAACAACAATGGGGTCAAAGTTCAAACCAAGAAAAAAAGACTCCAAACACGACTTCTCGAAGAAAAAGGAAGGAGGAGAGGGGGAGGAAAAGAAGAGGACGCCAAATACAAAAAGAAATACTTGCGTAAAAGGCAAGCAACAAGATAAATATGAAATAGTACAAGAGAAGCTAAGTGAATCAACTTTTCTGAAATTAAATGCATGCTATAAAATTACAGCAAATCTGCTCTTTTAAAACTGAAGTTTTAAAGGATAATGATAATTAGAAGGGGGAAAAAGTGATGACGCTAACGTTGAAACTAGTAATGTTTCATGAGTATTTTCTCTCTTATGTTTTTTTATTTACTTCATTTTATCTTATGCTTTTGTGAAAGAAACCAAACAATCGACATTGAACAAAAACACATTTTTTTTAAATGGTTTGGTTTAATTCTTTATATAAATATATATATGTATGTATGTATATGTATGTATTTTATTTTTCAAATTCACACAGCCTTAGTCATTTCTTTGTTTCTTTTGATTGTCAATGTGTTGTTCAAATTGAAAATGAAATCTTTAAAGGTGCCAAAACCGAATGATCCTTTACTTGGATGCATCAAGTCCTGATGAATAAAATACCAATCTTAGGGAGAACAAATCAGCCTGTTTCACTGTGTCTCTAACCTACTGTATCCTTACACTTAACACCCTTGTTCTATGTTTCTAATACCCTCTCACACTGTCTCTCTGTGTGTCTCTACTCTCTACCATGTACTAACACTTGTGTTAACAAGCATGTTTCTGTCTTCAGGCTACAGAATGGGAGAAACCATGATTGTAAAGATAAAACAGCACATAGGACACATCACCGCGTGGTGTCTTTCTAGGACATGACATTCCTGGAAAAGGAACACAGGTTTGCAATAAAACCAGGACTCTGTAGGTGGAGCTATCCATGTAGAAATGATATACGACACCTTTCTACACGACCACCCTAAAAGCATCACTTTCAGGACCTGATGCACCCCTTTTTCTCTGCAATGAGGTGAGGTGTGTGTGTGTGTGGCAAGCATGAACGTGTGTGTGTTTATGATAGCAAACGTGAGTGTGTGAGGCAGACACGTAATAGCAGCCCTCTGAGTGGAACCAAAGGGTCTGAGGCTGTGGCAGCACTGGCTGTGTTTGTGTATTTTTTATTAAGAGGGAGTAATATAGTGGTCTATGTCCAGCATGGCTCACGAAGAGAGAGTAATATAGTGGTCTCTATCCAGCATGACTCATGAAGAGGGAGTAATATAGTGGTCTTTCTGTCCAGCATGGCTCACGAAGAGAGAGTAATATAGTGGTCTCTATCCAGCATGACTCATGAAAAGGGAGTAATATAGTGGTCTCTATCCAGCATGGCTCACGAAGAGAGAGTAATATAGTGGTCTCTGTCCAGCATGACTCATGAAGAGGGAGTAATATAGTGGTCTCTATCCAGCATGGCTCACGAAGAGGGAGTAATATAGTGGTCTCTGTCTAGCATGGCTCATGAAGAGGGAGTAATATAGTGGTCTCTATCCAGCATGGCTCACGAAGAGGGAGTAATATAGTGGTCTCTGTCTAGCATGGCTCATGAAGAGGGAGTAATATAGTGGTCTATGTCCAGCATGGCTCATGAAGAGGGAGTAATATAGTGGTCTCTGTCCAGCATGGCTCATGAAGAGGGAGTAATATAGTGGTCTCTATCCAGCATGGCTCACGAAGAGAGAGTAATATAGTGGTCTATGTCCAGCATGGCTCATGAAGAGGGAGTAATATAGTGGTCTCTGTCTAGCATGGCTCATGAAGAGGGAGTAATATAGTGGTCTCTGTCCAGCATGACTCATGAAGAGGGAGTAATATAGTGGTCTCTATCCAGCATGGCTCATGAAGAGGGAGTAATATAGTGGTCTCTCTGTCCAGCATGGCTCATGAAGAGGGAGTAATATAATGGTCTCTGTCCAGCATGGCTCATGAAGAGGGAGTAATATAGTGGTCTATGTCCAGCATGGCTCATGAAGAGAGAGTAATATAGTGGTCTCTATCCAGCATGGCTCATGAAGAGGGAGTAATATAGTGGTCTATGTCCAGCATGGCTCACGAAGAGAGAGTAATATAGTGGTCTCTGTCCAGCATGGCTCATGAAGAGGAAGTAATATAGTGGTCTCTCTGTCCAGCATGACTCATGAAGAGGGAGTAATATAGTGGTCTCTGTCCAGCATGGCTCATGAAGAGGAAGTAATATAGTGGTCTCTCTGTCCAGCATGACTCATGAAGAGGGAGTAATATAGTGGTCTCTGTCCAGCATGACTCATGAAGAGGGAGTAATATAGTGGTCTCTGTCCAGCATGGCTCATGAAGAGGAAGTAATATAGTGGTCTCTCTGTCCAGCATGACTCATGAAGAGGGAGTAATATAGTGGTCTCTGTCCAGCATGGCTCATGAAGAGGAAGTAATATAGTGGTCTCTCTGTCCAGCATGACTCATGAAGAGGGAGTAATATAGTGGTCTTTCTGTCCAGCATGGCTCATGAAGAAGGAGTAATATAGTGGTCTCTGTCCAGCATGACTCATGAAGAGGGAGTAATATAGTGGTCTCTGTCCAGCATGGCTCATGAAGAGGAAGTAATATAGTGGTCTCTCTGTCCAGCATGACTCATGAAGAGGGAGTAATATAGTGGTCTCTGTCCAGCATGGCTCATGAAGAGGGAGTAATATAGTGGTCTCTCTATCCAGCATGGCTCATGAAGAGGGAGTAATATAGTGGTTTCTGTCCAGCATGGCTCATGAAGAGGAAGTAATATAATGGTCTCTCTGTCCAGCATGACTCATGAAGAGGGAGTAATATAGTGGTCTCTGTCCAGCATGGCTCATGAAGAGGGAGTAATATAGTGGTCTCTATCCAGCATGGCTCATGAAGAGGGAGTAATATAGTGGTCTCTGTCCAGCATGGCTCATGAAGAGGGAATAATATAGTGGTCTCTGTCCAGCATGGCTCATGAAGAGGGAGTAATATAGTGGTCTCTGTCTAGCATGGCTCATGAAGAGGGAGTAATATAGTGGTCTCTATCCAGCATGGCTCATGAAGAGGGAGTAATATAGTGGTCTCTGTCCAGCATGGCTCATGAAGAGGGAGTAATATAGTGGTCTCTGTCCAGCATGGCTCATGAAGAGGGAGTAATATAGTGGTCTCTCTGTCCAGCATGGCTCATGAAGAGGGAGTAATATAGTGGTCTCTATCCAGCATGGCTCATGAAGAGGGAGTAATATAGTGGTCTCTCTGTCCAGCATGGCTCATGAAGAGGGAGTAATATAGTGGTCTCCATCCAGCATGGCTCATGAAGAGGAAGTAATAAAGTGGTCTCCATCCAGCATGGCTCATGAAGAGGGAGTAATATAGTGGTCTCTCTGTCCAGCATGGCTCATGAAGAGGGAGTAATATAGTGGTCTCCATCCAGCATGGCTCATGAAGAGGGAGTAATATAGTGGTCTCTATCCAGCATGGCTCATGAAGAAGGAGTAATATAGTGGTCTCTATCCAGCATGACTCACGAAGAGGGAGAAATATAGTGGTCTCTGTCCAGCATGGCTCATGAAGAGGGAGTAATATAATGGTCTCTGTCCAGCATGACACATGAAGAGGGAGAAATATAGTGGTCTCTGTCCAGCATGACTCATGAAGAGGGAGTAATATAATGGTCTCTGTCCAGCATGACACATGAAGGAGGGGTAATATAGTGGTCTCTGTCCAGCATGACTCATGAAGAGGGAGAAATATAGTGGTCTCTCTATCCAGCATGACACATGAAGAGGGAGTAATATAGTGGTCTATCGATCCAGCATGGCTCATGAAGAGGGAGTAATATAGTGGTCTCTCTATCCAGCATGACACATGAAGAGGGAGTAATATAGTGGTCTATCGATCCAGCATGGCTCATGAAGAGGGAGTAATATACTGGTCTCTGTCCAGCATGGCTCATGAAGAGGGAGTAAAATAGTGGTCTCTATCCAGCATGGCTCATGAAGAGGGAGTAATATAGTGGTCTCTGTCCAGCATGGGTCATGAAGAAGGAGTCATTTAGTGGTCTCTGCATTATGGCTGATAAAGAGGGAGTAATATAGTGGTCTCTCTGTCCAGCATGACTCATGAAGAGGGAGTAATATAGTGGTCTCTTTGTCCAGCATGACTCATGAAGAGTTAGTAATATAGTGGTCTCTGTCCAGCATGGCTCATGAAGAGGGAGTAATATAGTTGTCCCTCTGTCCAGCATGGCTCATGAAGAGGGAGTAACATAGTGGTCTCTTTCCAGCATGGCTCATGAAGAGGAAGTAATATAGTGGTCTCTCTGTCCAGCATGGCTCATGAAGAGGGAGTAATATAGTGGTCTCTCTGTCCAGCATGGCTCATGAAGAGGGAGTAATATAGTGGTCTCGATGTGCAGCATGGCTCATGAAGAGGGAGTAATATAGTGGTCTTTCTGTCCAGCATGGCTCATGAAGAGGGAGTAATATAGTGGTCTCTGTCCATCATGGCTCATGAAGAGGGAGTAATATAGTGGTCTCTCTATCCAGCATGGCTCATGAAGAGGGAGTAATATAGTGGTCTCTGTCCATCATGGCTCATGAAGAGGGAGTAATATAGTGGTCTCTGTCCATCATGGCTCATGAAGAGGGAGTAATATAGTGGTCTTTCTGTCCAGCATGGCTCATGAAGAGGGAGTAATATAGTTGTCCCTCTGTCATACATAGCTCATGAAGAGGGAGTAATATAGTGGTCTCTCTGTCCAGCATGACCCATGAAGAGGGAGTAATTTAGTGGTCTCTATCCATCATGGCTCATGAAGAGGGAGTAATATAGTGGTCTCTCTGTCCAGCATGCCTCATGAATAGTGAGTAATATTGTGGTCTCTCTGTCCAGCATGACTCATGAAGAGGGAGTAATATAGTGGTCTCTCTGTCCAGCATGGCTCATGAAGAGGGAGTAATATTGTGGTCTCTCTGTCCAGCATGGCTCATGAAGAGGGAGTAATATAGTGGTCTTTCTGTCCATCATGGCTCATGAAGAGGGAGTAATATAGTGGTCTCTGTCCATCATGGCTCATGAAGAGGGAGTAATATAGTGGTCTCTGTCCATCATGGCTCATGAAGAGGGAGTAATATACTGGTCTCTGTCCAGCATGGCTCATGAAGAGGGAGTAATATAGTGGTCTCTGTCCATCATGGCTCATGAAGAGGGAGTAATATAATGGTCTCTGTCCAGCATGGCTCATGAAGAGGGAGTAATATAGTGGTCTCTGTCCAGCATGGCTCATGAAGAGGGAGTAATACAGTTGTCCCTCTGTCCAGCATTGCTCATGAAGAGGGAGTAATATAGTGGTCTCTGTCCAGCATGGCTCATAAAGAGGGAGTAATATAGTGGTCTCTGTCCAGCATGACCCATGAAGAGGGAGTAATTTAGTGGTCTCTATCCAGCATGGCTCATGAAGAGGGAGTAATATAGTGGTTTCTGTCCAGCATGGCTCATGAAGAGGAAGTAATATAACGGTCTCTCTATCCAGCATTGCTCATGAAGAGAGAGTAATATAGTGGTCTCTCTATCCAGCATGGCTCATGAATAGAGAGTAATATAGTGGTCTCTCTTTGTCCAGCATGACTCATGAAGAGGGAGTAATATAGTGGTCTCTCTGTCCAGCATGCCTCATGAATAGTGAGTAATATTGTGGTCTCTCTGTCCAGCATGGCTCATGAAGAGGGAGTAATATAGTGGTCTTTCTGTCCAGCATGGCTCATGAAGAGGGAGTAATATAGTGGTCTCTGTCCAGCATGGCCCATGAAGTGGGAGTAATATAGTGGTCTCTGTCCATCATGGCTCATGAAGAGGGAGTAATATAGTGGTCTCTGTCCATCATGGCTCATGAAGAGGGAGTAATATAGTGGTCTCTGTCCATCAGGGCTCATGAAGAGGGAGTAATATACTGGTCTCTGTCCAGCATTGCTCATGAAGAGGGAGTAATATAGTGGTCTCTGTCCATCATGGCTCATGAAGAGGGAGTAATATAATGGTCTCTGTCCAGCATGGCTCATGAAGAGGGAGTAATATAGTGGTCTCTGTCCAGCATGGCTCATGAAGAGGGAGTAATATAGTGGTCTCTCTATCCAGCATTGCTCATGAAGAGAGAGTAATATAGTGGTCTCTCTGTCCAGCATGACTCATGAAGAGGGAGTAATATAGTGGTCTCTGTCCAGCATGGCTCATGAAGAGGGAGTAATACAGTTGTCCCTCTGTCCATTATTGCTCATGAAGAGGGAGTAATATAGTGGTCTCTCTGTCCAGCATGACCCATGAAGAGGGAGTAATTTAGTGGTCTCTATCCAGCATTGCTCATGAAGAGGGAGTAATATAGTGGTCTCTATGTGCAGCATGGCTCATAAAGAGGGAGTAATATAGTGGTCTCTGTCCAGCAGGGCTCATGAAGTGGGAGTAATATAGTGGTCTCTCTATCCAGCAGGGCTCATGAAGAGGGAGTAATATAGTGGTCTCTCTGTCCATCATGGCTCATGAAGAGGGAGTAATATAGTGGTCTCTCTATCCAGCATGGCTCATGAAGAGGGAGTAATATAGTGGTCACTGTCCAGCATGGCTCATGAAGAGGGAGTAATACAGTTGTCCCTCTGTCCATTATTGCTCATGAAGAGGGAGTAATATAGTGGTCTTTCTGTCCAGCATGTCTCATGAAGAGGGAGTAATATAGTGGTCTCTCTGTCCAGCATGACCCATGAAGAGGGAGTAATATAGTTGTCCCTCTGTCCAACATAGCTCATGAAGAGGGAGTAATATAGTGGTCTCTATCCAGCATGGCTCATGAAGAGGGAGTAATATAGTGGTCTCTCTATCCAGCAGGACTCATGAAGAGTGAGTAATATAGTGGTCTCTGTCCAGCATGGCTCATGAAGAGGGAGTAATATAGTGGTCTCTCTGTCCAGCATGACTCATAAAGAGGGAGTAATATAGTGGTCTCTGTCCAGCATGGCGCATGAAGAGGGAGTAATATAGTTGTCCCTCTGTCCAACATAGCTCATGAAGAGGGAGTAATATAGTGGTCTCTCTGTCCAGCATGACCCATGAAGAGGGAGTAATTTAGTGGTCTCTATCCAGCATGGCTCATGAAGAGGGAGTAATATAATGGTCTCTGTCCAGCATGACTCATGAAGAGGGAGTAATATACTGGTCTCTGTCCAGCATGACTCATGAAGAGGGAGTAATATACTGGTCTCTGTCCAGCATGACTCATGAAGAGGGAGTAATATAATGGTCTCTCTATCCAGCATGGCTCATGAAGAGGGAGTAATATACTGGTCTCTGTCCAGCATGGCTCATGAAGAGGGAGTAATATAGTGGTCTCTGTCCATCATGGCTCATGAAGAGGGAGTAATATAATGGTCTCTGTCCAGCATGGCTCATGAAGAGGGAGTAATTTAGTGGTCTCTATCCAGCATGGCTCATGAAGAGGGAGTAATATAGTGGTATCTCTATCCAGCATGGCTCATGAATAGAGAGTAATATAGTGGTCTCTCTGTCCAGCATGACTCATGAAGAGGGAGTAATATAGTGGTCTCTCTGTCCAGCATGCCTCATGAATAGTGAGTAATATTGTGGTCTCTCTGTCCAGCATGGCTCATGAAGAGGGAGTAATATAGTGGTCTCTCTGTCCAGCATGGCTCATGAAGAGGGAGTAATATTGTGGTCTCTCTGTCCAGCATGACTCATGAAGAGGGAGTAATATAGTGGTCTCTCTGTCCAGCATGGCTCATGAAGAGGGAGTAATATTGTGGTCTCTCTGTCCAGCATGGCTCATGAAGAGGGAGTAATTTAGTGGTCTCTATCCAGCATGGCTCATGAAGAGGGAGTAATACAGTGGTCTCTCTGTCCAGCATGACCCATGAAGAGGGAGTAATTTAGTGGTCTCTATCCATCATGGCTCATGAAGAGGGAGTAATATAGTGGTCTCTCTGTCCAGCATGCCTCATGAATAGTGAGTAATATTGTGGTCTCTCTGTCCAGCATGACTCATGAAGAGGGAGTAATATAGTGGTCTCTCTGTCCAGCATGGCTCATGAAGAGGGAGTAATATTGTGGTCTCTCTGTCCAGCATGGCTCATGAAGAGGGAGTAATATAGTGGTCTTTCTGTCCATCATGGCTCATGAAGAGGGAGTAATATAGTGGTCTCTGTCCATCATGGCTCATGAAGAGGGAGTAATATAGTGGTCTCTGTCCATCATGGCTCATGAAGAGGGAGTAATATACTGGTCTCTGTCCAGCATGGCTCATGAAGAGGGAGTAATATAGTGGTCTCTGTCCATCATGGCTCATGAAGAGGGAGTAATATAATGGTCTCTGTCCAGCATGGCTCATGAAGAGGGAGTAATATAGTGGTCTCTGTCCAGCATGGCTCATGAAGAGGGAGTAATACAGTTGTCCCTCTGTCCAGCATTGCTCATGAAGAGGGAGTAATATAGTGGTCTCTGTCCAGCATGGCTCATAAAGAGGGAGTAATATAGTGGTCTCTGTCCAGCATGACCCATGAAGAGGGAGTAATTTAGTGGTCTCTATCCAGCATGGCTCATGAAGAGGGAGTAATATAGTGGTTTCTGTCCAGCATGGCTCATGAAGAGGAAGTAATATAATGGTCTCTCTATCCAGCATTGCTCATGAAGAGAGAGTAATATAGTGGTCTCTCTATCCAGCATGGCTCATGAATAGAGAGTAATATAGTGGTCTCTCTTTGTCCAGCATGACTCATGAAGAGGGAGTAATATAGTGGTCTCTCTGTCCAGCATGCCTCATGAATAGTGAGTAATATTGTGGTCTCTCTGTCCAGCATGGCTCATGAAGAGGGAGTAATATAGTGGTCTTTCTGTCCAGCATGGCTCATGAAGAGGGAGTAATATAGTGGTCTCTGTCCAGCATGGCCCATGAAGTGGGAGTAATATAGTGGTCTCTGTCCATCATGGCTCATGAAGAGGGAGTAATATAGTGGTCTCTGTCCATCATGGCTCATGAAGAGGGAGTAATATAGTGGTCTCTGTCCATCAGGGCTCATGAAGAGGGAGTAATATACTGGTCTCTGTCCAGCATTGCTCATGAAGAGGGAGTAATATAGTGGTCTCTGTCCATCATGGCTCATGAAGAGGGAGTAATATAATGGTCTCTGTCCAGCATGGCTCATGAAGAGGGAGTAATATAGTGGTCTCTGTCCAGCATGGCTCATGAAGAGGGAGTAATATAGTGGTCTCTCTATCCAGCATTGCTCATGAAGAGAGAGTAATATAGTGGTCTCTCTGTCCAGCATGACTCATGAAGAGGGAGTAATATAGTGGTCTCTGTCCAGCATGGCTCATGAAGAGGGAGTAATACAGTTGTCCCTCTGTCCATTATTGCTCATGAAGAGGGAGTAATATAGTGGTCTCTCTGTCCAGCATGACCCATGAAGAGGGAGTAATTTAGTGGTCTCTATCCAGCATTGCTCATGAAGAGGGAGTAATATAGTGGTCTCTATGTGCAGCATGGCTCATAAAGAGGGAGTAATATAGTGGTCTCTGTCCAGCAGGGCTCATGAAGTGGGAGTAATATAGTGGTCTCTCTATCCAGCAGGGCTCATGAAGAGGGAGTAATATAGTGGTCTCTCTGTCCATCATGGCTCATGAAGAGGGAGTAATATAGTGGTCTCTCTATCCAGCATGGCTCATGAAGAGGGAGTAATATAGTGGTCTCTGTCCAGCATGGCTCATGAAGAGGGAGTAATACAGTTGTCCCTCTGTCCATTATTGCTCATGAAGAGGGAGTAATATAGTGGTCTTTCTGTCCAGCATGTCTCATGAAGAGGGAGTAATATAGTGGTCTCTCTGTCCAGCATGACCCATGAAGAGGGAGTAATATAGTTGTCCCTCTGTCCAACATAGCTCATGAAGAGGGAGTAATATAGTGGTCTCTATCCAGCATGGCTCATGAAGAGGGAGTAATATAGTGGTCTCTCTATCCAGCAGGACTCATGAAGAGTGAGTAATATAGTGGTCTCTGTCCAGCATGGCTCATGAAGAGGGAGTAATATAGTGGTCTCTCTGTCCAGCATGACTCATAAAGAGGGAGTAATATAGTGGTCTCTGTCCAGCATGGCGCATGAAGAGGGAGTAATATAGTTGTCCCTCTGTCCAGCATTGCTCATAAAGAGAGAGTAATATAGTGGTCTCTCTGTCCATCATGTCTCATGAAAAGGGAGTAATATAGTGGTCTCTATCCAGCATGGCTCACGAAGAGAGAGTAATATAGTGGTCTCTGTCCAGCATGACTCATGAAGAGGGAGTAATATAGTGGTCTCTATCCAGCATGGCTCACGAAGAGGGAGTAATATAGTGGTCTCTGTCTAGCATGGCTCATGAAGAGGGAGTAATATAGTGGTCTCTATCCAGCATGGCTCACGAAGAGGGAGTAATATAGTGGTCTCTGTCTAGCATGGCTCATGAAGAGGGAGTAATATAGTGGTCTATGTCCAGCATGGCTCATGAAGAGGGAGTAATATAGTGGTCTCTGTCTAGCATGGCTCATGAAGAGGGAGTAATATAGTGGTCTCTATCCAGCATGGCTCACGAAGAGAGAGTAATATAGTGGTCTATGTCCAGCATGGCTCATGAAGAGGGAGTAATATAGTGGTCTCTGTCTAGCATGGCTCATGAAGAGGGAGTAATATAGTGGTCTCTGTCCAGCATGGCTCATGAAGAGGGAGTAATATAGTGGTTTATGTCCAGCATGGCTCATGAAGAGGGAGTAATATAGTGGTCTCTCTATCCAGCATGGCTCATGAATAGGGAGTAATATAATGGTCTCTGTCCAGCATGGCTCATGAAGAGGGAGTAATATAGTGGTCTCTGTCCAGCATGACTCATGAAGAGGGAGTAATATAGTGGTCTCTATCCAGCATGGCTCATGAAGAGGGAGTAATATAGTGGTCTCTCTGTCCAGCATGGCTCATGAAGAGGGAGTAATATAATGGTCTCTGTCCAGCATGGCTCATGAAGAGGGAGTAATATAGTGGTCTATGTCCAGCATGGCTCATGAAGAGAGAGTAATATAGTGGTCTCTCTATCCAGCAGGGCTCATGAAGAGGGAGTAATATAGTGGTCTATGTCCAGCATGGCTCATGAAGAGAGAGTAATATAGTGGTCTCTCTATCCAGCAGGGCTCATGAAGAGGGAGTAATATAGCGGTCTCTGTCCATCATGGCTCATGAAGAGGGAGTAATATAGTGGTCTCTATCCAGCATGGCTCATGAAGAGGGAGTAATATAGTGGTCTATGTCCAGCATGGCTCACGAAGAGAGAGTAATATAGTGGTCTCTGTCCAGCATGGCTCATGAATAGAGAGTAATATAGTGGTCTATGTCCAGCATGGCTCACGAAGAGAGAGTAATATAGTGGTCTCTATCCAGCATGGCTCATGAAGAGGGAGTAATATAGTGGTCTATGTCCAGCATGGCTCACGAAGAGAGAGTAATATAGTGGTCTCTATCCAGCATGGCTCATGAAGAGGGAGTAATATAGTGGTCTATGTCCAGCATGGCTCACGAAGAGAGAGTAATATAGTGGTCTCTATCCAGCATGGCTCATGAAGAGGGAGTAATATAGTGGTCTATGTCCAGCATGGCTCACGAAGAGAGAGTAATATAGTGGTCTCTATCCAGCATGGCTCATGAAGAGGGAGTAATATAGTGGTCTATGTCCAGCATGGCTCACGAAGAGGGAGTAATATAGTGGTCTCTATCCAGCATGGCTCATGAAGAGGGAGTAATATAGTGGTCTATGTCCAGCATGGCTCACGAAGAGAGAGTAATATAGTGGTCTCTATCCAGCATGGCTCATGAAGAAGGAGTAATATAGTGGTCTCTATCCAGCATGGCTCATGAAGAAGGAGTAATATAGTGGTCTCTGTCCAGCATGAATCATGAAGAGGGAGTAATATAGTGGTCTCTGTCCAGCATGGCTCATGAAGAGGGAGTAATATAGTGGTCTCACTATCCAGCATGGCTCATGAAGAGGAAGTAATATAGTGGTCTCTCTGTCCAGCATGACTCATGAAGAGGGAGTAATATAGTGGTCTCTGTCCAGCATGGCTCATGAAGAGGGAGTAATATAGTGGTCTCTCTATCCAGCATGGCTCATGAAGAGGGAGTAATATAGTGGTTTCTGTCCAGCATGGCTCATGAAGAGGAAGTAATATAATGGTCTCTCTGTCCAGCATGACTCATGAAGAGGGAGTAATATAGTGGTCTCTGTCCAGCATGGCTCATGAAGAGGGAGTAATATAGTGGTCTCTATCCAGCATGGCTCATGAAGAGGGAGTAATATAGTGGTCTCTGTCCAGCATGGCTCATGAAGAGGGAATAATATAGTGGTCTCTGTCCAGCATGGCTCATGAAGAGGGAGTAATATAGTGGTCTCTGTCTAGCATGGCTCATGAAGAGGGAGTAATATAGTGGTCTCTATCCAGCATGGCTCATGAAGAGGGAGTAATATAGTGGTCTCTGTCCAGCATGGCTCATGAAGAGGGAGTAATATAGTGGTCTCTCTGTCCAGCATGGCTCATGAAGAGGGAGTAATATAGTGGTCTCTATCCAGCATGGCTCATGAAGAGGGAGTAATATAGTGGTCTCTCTGTCCAGCATGGCTCATGAAGAGGGAGTAATATAGTGGTCTCCATCCAGCATGGCTCATGAAGAGGAAGTAATAAAGTGGTCTCCATCCAGCATGGCTCATGAAGAGGGAGTAATATAGTGGTCTCTCTGTCCAGCATGGCTCATGAAGAGGGAGTAATATAGTGGTCTCCATCCAGCATGGCTCATGAAGAGGGAGTAATATAGTGGTCTCTATCCAGCATGGCTCATGAAGAAGGAGTAATATAGTGGTCTCTATCCAGCATGACTCACGAAGAGGGAGAAATATAGTGGTCTCTGTCCAGCATGGCTCATGAAGAGGGAGTAATATAATGGTCTCTGTCCAGCATGACACATGAAGAGGGAGAAATATAGTGGTCTCTGTCCAGCATGACTCATGAAGAGGGAGTAATATAATGGTCTCTGTCCAGCATGACACATGAAGGAGGGGTAATATAGTGGTCTCTGTCCAGCATGACTCATGAAGAGGGAGAAATATAGTGGTCTCTCTATCCAGCATGACACATGAAGAGGGAGTAATATAGTGGTCTATCGATCCAGCATGGCTCATGAAGAGGGAGTAATATAGTGGTCTCTCTATCCAGCATGACACATGAAGAGGGAGTAATATAGTGGTCTATCGATCCAGCATGGCTCATGAAGAGGGAGTAATATACTGGTCTCTGTCCAGCATGGCTCATGAAGAGGGAGTAAAATAGTGGTCTCTATCCAGCATGGCTCATGAAGAGGGAGTAATATAGTGGTCTCTGTCCAGCATGGGTCATGAAGAAGGAGTCATTTAGTGGTCTCTGCATTATGGCTGATAAAGAGGGAGTAATATAGTGGTCTCTCTGTCCAGCATGACTCATGAAGAGGGAGTAATATAGTGGTCTCTTTGTCCAGCATGACTCATGAAGAGTTAGTAATATAGTGGTCTCTGTCCAGCATGGCTCATGAAGAGGGAGTAATATAGTTGTCCCTCTGTCCAGCATGGCTCATGAAGAGGGAGTAACATAGTGGTCTCTTTCCAGCATGGCTCATGAAGAGGAAGTAATATAGTGGTCTCTCTGTCCAGCATGGCTCATGAAGAGGGAGTAATATAGTGGTCTCTCTGTCCAGCATGGCTCATGAAGAGGGAGTAATATAGTGGTCTCGATGTGCAGCATGGCTCATGAAGAGGGAGTAATATAGTGGTCTTTCTGTCCAGCATGGCTCATGAAGAGGGAGTAATATAGTGGTCTCTGTCCATCATGGCTCATGAAGAGGGAGTAATATAGTGGTCTCTCTATCCAGCATGGCTCATGAAGAGGGAGTAATATAGTTGTCCCTCTGTCATACATAGCTCATGAAGAGGGAGTAATATAGTGGTCTCTCTGTCCAGCATGACCCATGAAGAGGGAGTAATTTAGTGGTCTCTATCCATCATGGCTCATGAAGAGGGAGTAATATAGTGGTCTCTCTGTCCAGCATGCCTCATGAATAGTGAGTAATATTGTGGTCTCTCTGTCCAGCATGACTCATGAAGAGGGAGTAATATAGTGGTCTCTCTGTCCAGCATGGCTCATGAAGAGGGAGTAATATTGTGGTCTCTCTGTCCAGCATGGCTCATGAAGAGGGAGTAATATAGTGGTCTTTCTGTCCATCATGGCTCATGAAGAGGGAGTAATATAGTGGTCTCTGTCCATCATGGCTCATGAAGAGGGAGTAATATAGTGGTCTCTGTCCATCATGGCTCATGAAGAGGGAGTAATATACTGGTCTCTGTCCAGCATGGCTCATGAAGAGGGAGTAATATAGTGGTCTCTGTCCATCATGGCTCATGAAGAGGGAGTAATATAATGGTCTCTGTCCAGCATGGCTCATGAAGAGGGAGTAATATAGTGGTCTCTGTCCAGCATGGCTCATGAAGAGGGAGTAATACAGTTGTCCCTCTGTCCAGCATTGCTCATGAAGAGGGAGTAATATAGTGGTCTCTGTCCAGCATGGCTCATAAAGAGGGAGTAATATAGTGGTCTCTGTCCAGCATGACCCATGAAGAGGGAGTAATTTAGTGGTCTCTATCCAGCATGGCTCATGAAGAGGGAGTAATATAGTGGTTTCTGTCCAGCATGGCTCATGAAGAGGAAGTAATATAATGGTCTCTCTATCCAGCATTGCTCATGAAGAGAGAGTAATATAGTGGTCTCTCTATCCAGCATGGCTCATGAATAGAGAGTAATATAGTGGTCTCTCTTTGTCCAGCATGACTCATGAAGAGGGAGTAATATAGTGGTCTCTCTGTCCAGCATGCCTCATGAATAGTGAGTAATATTGTGGTCTCTCTGTCCAGCATGGCTCATGAAGAGGGAGTAATATAGTGGTCTTTCTGTCCAGCATGGCTCATGAAGAGGGAGTAATATAGTGGTCTCTGTCCAGCATGGCCCATGAAGTGGGAGTAATATAGTGGTCTCTGTCCATCATGGCTCATGAAGAGGGAGTAATATAGTGGTCTCTGTCCATCATGGCTCATGAAGAGGGAGTAATATAGTGGTCTCTGTCCATCAGGGCTCATGAAGAGGGAGTAATATACTGGTCTCTGTCCAGCATTGCTCATGAAGAGGGAGTAATATAGTGGTCTCTGTCCATCATGGCTCATGAAGAGGGAGTAATATAATGGTCTCTGTCCAGCATGGCTCATGAAGAGGGAGTAATATAGTGGTCTCTGTCCAGCATGGCTCATGAAGAGGGAGTAATATAGTGGTCTCTCTATCCAGCATTGCTCATGAAGAGAGAGTAATATAGTGGTCTCTCTGTCCAGCATGACTCATGAAGAGGGAGTAATATAGTGGTCTCTGTCCAGCATGGCTCATGAAGAGGGAGTAATACAGTTGTCCCTCTGTCCATTATTGCTCATGAAGAGGGAGTAATATAGTGGTCTCTCTGTCCAGCATGACCCATGAAGAGGGAGTAATTTAGTGGTCTCTATCCAGCATTGCTCATGAAGAGGGAGTAATATAGTGGTCTCTATGTGCAGCATGGCTCATAAAGAGGGAGTAATATAGTGGTCTCTGTCCAGCAGGGCTCATGAAGTGGGAGTAATATAGTGGTCTCTCTATCCAGCAGGGCTCATGAAGAGGGAGTAATATAGTGGTCTCTCTGTCCATCATGGCTCATGAAGAGGGAGTAATATAGTGGTCTCTCTATCCAGCATGGCTCATGAAGAGGGAGTAATATAGTGGTCTCTGTCCAGCATGGCTCATGAAGAGGGAGTAATACAGTTGTCCCTCTGTCCATTATTGCTCATGAAGAGGGAGTAATATAGTGGTCTTTCTGTCCAGCATGTCTCATGAAGAGGGAGTAATATAGTGGTCTCTCTGTCCAGCATGACCCATGAAGAGGGAGTAATATAGTTGTCCCTCTGTCCAACATAGCTCATGAAGAGGGAGTAATATAGTGGTCTCTATCCAGCATGGCTCATGAAGAGGGAGTAATATAGTGGTCTCTCTATCCAGCAGGACTCATGAAGAGTGAGTAATATAGTGGTCTCTGTCCAGCATGGCTCATGAAGAGGGAGTAATATAGTGGTCTCTCTGTCCAGCATGACTCATAAAGAGGGAGTAATATAGTGGTCTCTGTCCAGCATGGCGCATGAAGAGGGAGTAATATAGTTGTCCCTCTGTCCAACATAGCTCATGAAGAGGGAGTAATATAGTGGTCTCTCTGTCCAGCATGACCCATGAAGAGGGAGTAATTTAGTGGTCTCTATCCAGCATGGCTCATGAAGAAGGAGTAATATAGTGGTCTCTCTGTCCAGCATGCCTCATGAATAGTGAGTAATATTGTGGTCTCTCTGTCCAGCATGACTCATGAAGAGGGAGTAATATAGTGGTCTCTCTGTCCAGCATGGCTCATGAAGAGGGAGTAATATTGTGGTCTCTCTGTTCAGCAAGGCTCATGAAGAGGGAGTAATATAGTGGTCTTTCTGTCCAGCATGGCTCATGAAGAGGGAGTAATATAGTGGTCTCTGTCCATCATGGCTCATGAAGAGGGAGTAATATAGTGGTCTCTATCCAGCATGACTCATGAAGAGAGAGTAATATAGTGGTCTCTGTCCATCATGTCTCATGAAGAGGGAGTAATATACTGGTCTCTGTCCAGCATGACTCATGAAGAGGGAGTAATATAATGGTCTCTGTCCAGCATGACTCATGAAGAGGGAGTAATATACTGGTCTCTGTCCAGCATGACTCATGAAGAGGGAGTAATATACTGGTCTCTGTCCAGCATGACTCATGAAGAGGGAGTAATATAATGGTCTCTCTATCCAGCATGGCTCATGAAGAGGGAGTAATATACTGGTCTCTGTCCAGCATGGCTCATGAAGAGGGAGTAATATAGTGGTCTCTGTCCATCATGGCTCATGAAGAGGGAGTAATATAATGGTCTCTGTCCAGCATGGCTCATGAAGAGGGAGTAATTTAGTGGTCTCTATCCAGCATGGCTCATGAAGAGGGAGTAATATAGTGGTATC
Source organism: Oncorhynchus mykiss (assembly GCF_057628025.1). Taxonomy (NCBI): domain Eukaryota; kingdom Metazoa; phylum Chordata; class Actinopteri; order Salmoniformes; family Salmonidae; genus Oncorhynchus; species Oncorhynchus mykiss. Next base: position 57,432,243 of record NC_143034.1, read on the forward strand.
TCTATCCAGCATGGCTCATGAATAGAGAGTAATATAGTGGTCTCTCTGTCCAGCATGACTCATGAAGAGGGAGTAATATAGTGGTCTCTCTGTCCAGCATGCCTCATGAATAGTGAGTAATATTGTGGTCTCTCTGTCCAGCATGGCTCATGAAGAGGGAGTAATATAGTGGTCTTTCTGTCCAGCATGGCTCATGAAGTGGGAGTAATATAGTGGTCTCTATCCAGCATGGCTAATGAAGAGGGAGTAATATAGTGGTCTCTTTCCAGCATGGCTCATGAAGTGGGAGTAATATAGTGGTCTCTATCCAGCATGGCTAATGAAGAGGGAGTAATATAGTGGTCTCTCTATCCAGCATGGCTCATGAAGAGGGAGTAATATAGTGGTCTCTGTCCATCATGGCTCATGAAGAGGGAGTAATACAGTTGTCCCTCTGTCCAGCATTGCTCATGAATAGAGAGTAATATAGTGGTCTCTCTGTCCAGCATGACTCATGAAGAGGGAGTAATATAGTGGTCTCTGTCCAGCAGGGCTCATGAAGTGGGAGTAATATAGTGGTCTCTCTATCCAGCAGGGCTCATGAAGAGGGAGTAATATAGTGGTCTCTCTGTCCATCATGGCTCATGAAGAGGGAGTAATATAGTGGTCTCTCTATCCAGCATGGCTCATGAAGAGGGAGTAATTTAGTGGTCTCTATCCAGCATGGCTCATGAAGAGGGAGCAATATAGTGGTCTCTCTGTCCAGCATGCCTCATGAAGAGGGAGTAATATTGTGGTCTCTCTGTCCAGCAAGGCTCGTGAAGAGGGAGTAATATAGTGGTCTTTCTGTCCATCATGGCTCATGAAGAGGGAGTAATATAGTGGTCTCTGTCCATCATGTCTCATGAAGAGGGAGTAATATACTGGTCTCTGTCCAGCATGGCTCATGAAGAGGGAGTAATATAGTGGTCTCTGTCCAGCATGCCTCATGAATAGTGAGTAATATTGTGGTTTCTCTGTCCAGCATGGCTCATGAAGAGGGAGTAATATAGTGGTCTCTCTGTCCAGCATGACTCATGAAGAGGGAGTAATATAGTGGTCTCTGTCCAGCAGGGCTCATGAAGTGGGAGTAATATAGTGGTCTCTCTATCCAGCAGGGCTCATGAAGAGGGAGTAATATAGTGGTCTCTCTGTCCATCATGGCTCATGAAGAGGGAGTAATATAGTGGTCTCTCTATCCAGCATGGCTCATGAAGAGGGAGTAATATAGTGGTCTCTGTCCAGCATGGCTCATGAAGAGGGAGTAATATAGTGGTCTCTGTCCAGCATGGCTCATGAAGAGGGAGTAATATAGTGGTCTCTGTCCAGCATGGCTCATGAAGAGGGAGTAATACAGTTGTCCCTCTGTCCATTATTGCTCATGAAGATGGAGTAATATAGTGGTCTCTGTCCAGCATGGCGCATGAAGAGGGAGTAATATAGTTGTCCCTCTGTCCAACATAGCTCATGAAGAGGGACTAATATAGCTGTCTCTCTGTCCAGCATGACCCAGGAAGAGGGAGTAATTTAGTGGTCTCTATCCAGCATGGCTCATGAAGAGGGAGTAATATAGTGGTCTCTCTGTCCAGCATGCCTCATGAATAGTGAGTAATATTGTGGTCTCTCTGTCCAGCATGACTCATGAAGAGGGAGTAATATAGTGGTCTCTCTGTCCAGCATGGCTCATGAAGAGGGAGTAATATTGTGGTCTCTCTGTCCAGCAAGGCTCATGAAGAGGGAGTAATATAGTGGTCTTTCTGTCCATCATGGCTCATGAAGAGGGAGTAATTTAGTGGTCTCTATCCAGCATGGCTCATGAAGAGGGAGCAATATAGTGGTCTCTCTGTCCAGCATGCCTCATGAAGAAGGAGTAATATTGTGGTCTCTCTGTCCAGCAAGGCTCATGAAGAGGGAGTAATATAGTGGTCTTTCTGTCCATCATGGCTCATGAAGAGGGAGTAATATAGTGGTCTCTGTCCATCATGTCTCATGAAGAGGGAGTAATATACTGGTCTCTGTCCAGCATGGCTCATGAAGAGGGAGTAATATAGTGGTCTCTGTCCAGCATGCCTCATGAATAGTGAGTAATATTGTGGTCTCTCTGTCCAGCATGGCTCATGAAGAGGGAGTAATATAGTGGTCTTTCTGTCCAGCATGGCTCATGAAGAGGGAGTAATATAGTGGTCTCTGTCCAGCATGGCCCATGAAGTGGGAGTAATATAGTGGTCTCTGTCCATCATGGCTCATGAAGAGGGAGTAATATAGTGGTCTCTGTCCATCATGGCTCATGAAGAGGGAGTAATATAGTGGTCTCTGTCCATCATGGCTCATGAAGAGGGAGTAATATACTGGTCTCTGTCCAGCATTGCTCATGAAGAGGGAGTAATATAGTGGTCTCTGTCCATCATGGCTCATGAAGAGGGAGTAATATAATGGTCTCTGTCCAGCATGGCTCATGAAGAGGGAGTAATATAGTGGTTTCTGTCCAGCATGGCTCTTGAAGAGGGAGTAATATAGTGGTCTCTCTATCCAGCATTGCTCATGAAGAGAGAGTAATATAGTGGTCTCTCTGTCCAGCATGACTCATGAAGAGGGAGTAATATAGTGGTCTCTGTCCAGCATGGCTCATGAAGAGGGAGTAATACAGTTGTCCCTCTGTCCATTATTGCTCATGAAGAGGGAGTAATATAGTGGTCTCTCTGTCCAGCATGACCCATGAAGAGGGAGTAATTTAGTGGTCTCTATCCAGCATGGCTCATGAAGAGGGAGTAATATAGTGGTCTCTATGTGCAGCATGGCTCATAAAGAGGGAGTAATATAGTGGTCTCTGTCCAGCAGGGCTCATGAAGTGGGAGTAATATAGTGGTCTCTCTATCCAGCAGGGCTCATGAAGAGGGAGTAATATAGTGGTCTCTCTGTCCATCATGGCTCATGAAGAGGGAGTAATATAGTGGTCTCTCTATCCAGCATGGCTCATGAAGAGGGAGTAATATAGTGGTCTCTGTCCAGCATGGCTCATGAAGAGGGAGTAATACAGTTGTCCCTCTGTCCATTATTGCTCATGAAGAGGGAGTAATATAGTGGTCTTTCTGTCCAGCATGTCTCATGAAGAGGGAGTAATATAGTGGTCTCTCTGTCCAGCATGACCCATGAAGAGGGAGTAATATAGTTGTCCCTCTGTCCAACATAGCTCATGAAGAGGGAGTAATATAGTGGTCTCTATCCAGCATGGCTCATGAAGAGGGAGTAATATAGTGGTCTCTCTATCCAGCAGGACTCATGAAGAGTGAGTAATATAGTGGTCTCTGTCCAGCATGGCTCATGAAGAGGGAGTAATATAGTGGTCTCTCTGTCCAGCATGACTCATAAAGAGGGAGTAATATAGTGGTCTCTGTCCAGCATGGCGCATGAAGAGGGAGTAATATAGTGGTCTCTGTCCAACATGGCTCATGAAGAGGGAGTAATATAGTGGTCTCTCTGTCCAGCATGACCCATGAAGAGGGAGTAATTTAGTGGTCTCTATCCAGCATGGCTCATGAAGAGGGAGTAATATAGTGGTCTCTCTGTCCAGCATGCCTCATGAATAGTGAGTAATATTGTGGTCTCTCTGTCCAGCATGGCTCATGAAGAGGGAGTAATATTGTGGTCTCTCTGTTCAGCAAGGCTCATGAAGAGGGAGTAATATAGTGGTCTTTCTGTCCAGCATGGCTCATGAAGAGGGAGTAATATAGTTGTCTCTGTCCATCATGGCTCATGAAGAGGGAGTAATATAGTGGTCTCTGTCCATCATGTCTCATGAAGAGGGAGTAATATACTGGTCTCTGTCCAGCATGGCTCATGAAGAGGGAGTAATATAGTGGTCTCTGTCCATCATGGCTCATGAAGAGGGAGTAATATAATGGTCTCTGTCCAGCATGGCTCATGAAGAGGGAGTAATTTAGTGGTCTCTATCCAGCATGGCTCATGAAGAGGGAGTAATATAGTGGTATCTCTATCCAGCATGGCTCATGAATAGAGAGTAATATAGTGGTCTCTCTGTCCAGCATGACTCATGAAGAGGGAGTAATATAGTGGTCTCTCTGTCCAGCATGCCTCATGAATAGTGAGTAATATTGTGGTCTCTCTGTCCAGCATGGCTCATGAAGAGGGAGTAATATAGTGGTCTTTCTGTCCAGCATGGCTCATGAAGTGGGAGTAATATAGTGGTCTCTATCCAGCATGGCTAATGAAGAGGGTGTAATATAGTGGTCTCTTTCCAGCATGGCTCATGAAGTGGGAGTAATATAGTGGTCTCTATCCAGCATGGCTAATGAAGAGGGAGTAATATAGTTGTCTCTCTATCCAGCATGGCTCATGAAGAGGGAGTAATATAGTGGTCTCTGTCCATCATGGCTCATGAAGAGGGAGTAATATAGTGGTCTCTGTCCATCATGGCTCATGAAGAGGGAGTAATATACTGGTCTCTGTCCAGCATGGCTCATGAAGAGGGAGTACTATAGTGGTCTCTGTCCACCATGGCTCATGAAGAGGGAGTAATATAATGGTCTCTGTCCAGCATGGCTCATGAAGAGGGAGTAATATAGTGGTCTCTGTCCAGCATGGCTCATGAAGAGGGAGTAATACAGTTGTCCCTCTGTCCAGCATTGCTCATGAATAGAGAGTAATATAGTGGTCTCTCTGTCCAGCATGACTCATGAAGAGGGAGTAATATAGTGGTCTCTGTCCAGCAGGGCTCATGAAGTGGGAGTAATATAGTGGTCTCTCTATCCAGCAGGGCTCATGAAGAGGGAGTAATATAGTGGTCTCTCTGTCCATCATGGCTCATGAAGAGGGAGTAATATAGTGGTCTCTCTATCCAGCATGGCTCATGAAGAGGGAGTAATATAGTGGTCTCTGTCCAGCATGGCTCATGAAGAGGGAGTAATACAGTTGTCCCTCTGTCCATTATTGCTCATGAAGATGGAGTAATATAGTGGTATTTCTGTCCAGCATGTCTCATGAAGAGGGAGTAATATAGTGGTCTCTCTGTCCAGCATGACCCATGAAGAGGGAGTAATATAGTGGTCTCTGTCCAGCATGGCTCATGAAGAGGGAGTAATACAGTTGTCCCTCTGTCCATTATTGCTCATGAAGATGGAGTAATATAGTGGTCTCTGTCCAGCATGGCGCATGAAGAGGGAGTAATATAGTTGTCCCTCTGTCCAACATAGCTCATGAAGAGGGAGTAATATAGTGGTCTCTCTGTCCAGCATGACCCAGGAAGAGGGAGTAATTTAGTGGTCTCTATCCAGCATGGCTCATGAAGAGGGAGTAATATAGTGGTCTCTCTGTCCAGCATGACTCATGAAGAGGGAGTAATATAGTGGTCTCTCTGTCCAGCATGGCTCATGAAGAGGGAGTAATATTGTGGTCTCTCTGTCCAGCAAGGCTCATGAAGAGGGAGTAATATAGTGGTCTTTCTGTCCAGCATGGCTCATGAAGAGGGAGTAATATAGTGGTCTCTGTCCATCATGGCTCATGAAGAGGGAGTAATATACTGGTCTCTGTCCAGCATGGCTCATGAAGAGGGAGTAATATAGTGGTCTCTGTCCATCATGGCTCATGAAGAGGGAGTAATATAATGGTCTCTGTCCAGCATGGCTCATGAAGAGGGAGTAATTTAGTGGTCTCTATCCAGCATGGCTCATGAAGATGGAGTAATATAGTGGTCTCTCTATCCAGCATGGCTCATGAAGAGGGAGTAATATAGTGGTCTCTGTCCAGCATGGCTCATGAAGAGGGAGTAATACAGTTGTCCCTCTGTCCATTATTGCTCATGAAGATGGAGTAATATAGTGGTCTCTGTCCAGCATGGCGCATGAAGAGGGAGTAATATAGTTGTCCCTCTGTCCATTATTGCTCATGAAGAGGGAGTAATATACTGGTCTCTGTCCAGCATGGCTCATGAAGAGGGAGTAATATAGTGGTCTCTGTCCATCATGGCTCATGAAGAGGGAGTAATATAATGGTCTCTGTCCAGCATGGCTCATGAAGAGGGAGTAATTTAGTGGTCTCTATCCAGCATGGCTCATGAAGAGGGAGCAATATAGTGGTCTCTCTGTCCAGCATGCCTCATGAAGAGGGAGTAATATTGTGGTCTCTCTGTCCAGCAAGGCTCATGAAGAGGGAGTAATATAGTGGTCTTTCTGTCCATCATGGCTCATGAAGAGGGAATAATATAGTGGTCTCTGTCCATCATGGCTCATGAAGAGGGAGAAATATAGTGGTCTCTGTCCATCATGGCTCATGAAGAGGGAGTAATATACTGGTCTCTGTCCAGCATTGCTCATGAAGAGGGAGTAATATAGTGGTCTCTGTCCATCATGGCTCATGAAGAGGGAGTAATATAATGGTCTCTGTCCAGCATGGCTCATGAAGAGGGAGTAATATAGTGGTCTCTGTCCAGCATGGCTCATGAAGAGGGAGTAATATAGTGGTCTCTCTATCCAGCATTGCTCATGAAGAGAGAGTAATATAGTGGTCTCTCTGTCCAGCATGACTCATGAAGAGGGAGTAATATAGTGGTCTCTGTCCAGCATGGCTCATGAAGAGGGAGTAATACAGTTGTCCCTCTGTCCATTATTGCTCATGAAGAGGGAGTAATATAGTGGTCTCTCTGTCCAGCATGACCCATGAAGAGGGAGTAATTTAGTGGTCTCTATCCAGCATGGCTCATGAAGAGGGAGTAATATAGTGGTCTCTATGTGCAGCATGGCTCATAAAGAGGGAGTAATATAGTGGTCTCTGTCCAGCAGGGCTCATGAAGTGGGAGTAATATAGTGGTCTCTCTATCCATCATGGCTCATGAAGAGGGAGTAATATAGTGGTCTCTCTATCCAGCATGGCTCATGAAGAGGGAGTAATATAGTGGTCTCTGTCCAGCATGGCTCATGAAGAGGGAGTAATACAGTTGTCCCTCTGTCCATTATTGCTCATGAAGAGGGAGTAATATAGTGGTCTTTCTGTCCAGCATGTCTCATGAAGAGGGAGTAATATAGTTGTCCCTCTGTCCAACATAGCTCATGAAGAGGGAGTAATATAGTGGTCTCTATCCAGCATGGCTCATGAAGAGGGAGTAATATAGTGGTCTCTCTATCCAGCAGGACTCATGAAGAGTGAGTAATATAGTGGTCTCTGTCCAGCATGGCGCATGAAGAGGGAGTAATATAGTTGTCCCTCTGTCCAACATAGCTCATGAAGAGGGAGTAATATAGTGGTCTCTCTGTCCAGCATGACCCAGGAAGAGGGAGTAATTTAGTGGTCTCTATCCAGCATGGCTCATGAAGAGGGAGTAATATAGTGGTCTCTCTGTCCAGCATGACTCATGAAGAGGGAGTAATATAGTGGTCTCTCTGTCCAGCATGGCTCATGAAGAGGGAGTAATATTGTGGTCTCTCTGTCCAGCAAGGCTCATGAAGAGGGAGTAATATAGTGGTCTTTCTGTCCAGCATGGCTCATGAAGAGGGAGTAATATAGTGGTCTCTGTCCATCATGGCTCATGAAGAGGGAGTAATATACTGGTCTCTGTCCAGCATGGCTCATGAAGAGGGAGTAATATAGTGGTCTCTGTCCATCATGGCTCATGAAGAGGGAGTAATATAATGGTCTCTGTCCAGCATGGCTCATGAAGAGGGAGTAATTTAGTGGTCTCTATCCAGCATGGCTCATGAAGATGGAGTAATATAGTGGTCTCTCTATCCAGCATGGCTCATGAAGAGGGAGTAATATAGTGGTCTCTGTCCAGCATGGCTCATGAAGAGGGAGTAATACAGTTGTCCCTCTGTCCATTATTGCTCATGAAGATGGAGTAATATAGTGGTCTCTGTCCAGCATGGCGCATGAAGAGGGAGTAATATAGTTGTCCCTCTGTCCATTATTGCTCATGAAGAGAGAGTAATATACTGGTCTCTGTCCAGCATGACTCATGAAGAGGGAGTAATATAGTGGTCTCTGTCCATCATGGCTCATGAAGAGGGAGTAATATAATGGTCTCTGTCCAGCATGGCTCATGAAGAGGGAGTAATTTAGTGGTCTCTATCCAGCATGGCTCATGAAGAGGGAGCAATATAGTGGTCTCTCTGTCCAGCATGCCTCATGAAGAGGGAGTAATATTGTGGTCTCTCTGTCCAGCAAGGCTCATGAAGAGGGAGTAATATAGTGGTCTTTCTGTCCATCATGGCTCATGAAGAGGGAGTAATATAGTGGTCTCTGTCCATCATGGCTCATGAAGAGGGAGTAATATAGTGGTCTCTGTCCATCATGGCTCATGAAGAGGGAGTAATATACTGGTCTCTGTCCAGCATTGCTCATGAAGAGGGAGTAATATAGTGGTCTCTGTCCATCATGGCTCATGAAGAGGGAGTAATATAATGGTCTCTGTCCAGCATGGCTCATGAAGAGGGAGTAATATAGTGGTCTCTGTCCAGCATGGCTCATGAAGAGGGAGTAATATAGTGGTCTCTCTATCCAGCATTGCTCATGAAGAGAGAGTAATATAGTGGTCTCTCTGTCCAGCATGACTCATGAAGAGGGAGTAATATAGTGGTCTCTGTCCAGCATGGCTCATGAAGAGGGAGTAATACAGTTGTCCCTCTGTCCATTATTGCTCATGAAGAGGGAGTAATATAGTGGTCTCTCTGTCCAGCATGGCTCATGAAGAGGGAGTAATATAGTGGTCTCTGTCCATCATGGCTCATGAAGAGGGAGTAATATAATGGTCTCTGTCCAGCATGGCTCATGAAGAGGGAGTAATTTAGTGGTCTCTATCCAGCATGGCTCATGAAGATGGAGTAATATAGTGGTCTCTCTATCCAGCATGGCTCATGAAGAGGGAGTAATATAGTGGTCTCTGTCCAGCATGGCTCATGAAGAGGGAGTAATACAGTTGTCCCTCTGTCCATTATTGCTCATGAAGATGGAGTAATATAGTGGTCTCTGTCCAGCATGGCGCATGAAGAGGGAGTAATATAGTTGTCCCTCTGTCCATTATTGCTCATGAAGAGGGAGTAATATACTGGTCTCTGTCCAGCATGGCTCATGAAGAGGGAGTAATATAGTGGTCTCTGTCCATCATGGCTCATGAAGAGGGAGTAATATAATGGTCTCTGTCCAGCATGGCTCATGAAGAGGGAGTAATTTAGTGGTCTCTATCCAGCATGGCTCATGAAGAGGGAGCAATATAGTGGTCTCTCTGTCCAGCATGCCTCATGAAGAGGGAGTAATATTGTGGTCTCTCTGTCCAGCAAGGCTCATGAAGAGGGAGTAATATAGTGGTCTTTCTGTCCATCATGGCTCATGAAGAGGGAATAATATAGTGGTCTCTGTCCATCATGGCTCATGAAGAGGGAGAAATATAGTGGTCTCTGTCCATCATGGCTCATGAAGAGGGAGTAATATACTGGTCTCTGTCCAGCATTGCTCATGAAGAGGGAGTAATATAGTGGTCTCTGTCCATCATGGCTCATGAAGAGGGAGTAATATAATGGTCTCTGTCCAGCATGGCTCATGAAGAGGGAGTAATATAGTGGTCTCTGTCCAGCATGGCTCATGAAGAGGGAGTAATATAGTGGTCTCTCTATCCAGCATTGCTCATGAAGAGAGAGTAATATAGTGGTCTCTCTGTCCAGCATGACTCATGAAGAGGGAGTAATATAGTGGTCTCTGTCCAGCATGGCTCATGAAGAGGGAGTAATACAGTTGTCCCTCTGTCCATTATTGCTCATGAAGAGGGAGTAATATAGTGGTCTCTCTGTCCAGCATGACCCATGAAGAGGGAGTAATTTAGTGGTCTCTATCCAGCATGGCTCATGAAGAGGGAGTAATATAGTGGTCTCTATGTGCAGCATGGCTCATAAAGAGGGAGTAATATAGTGGTCTCTGTCCAGCAGGGCTCATGAAGTGGGAGTAATATAGTGGTCTCTCTATCCATCATGGCTCATGAAGAGGGAGTAATATAGTGGTCTCTCTATCCAGCATGGCTCATGAAGAGGGAGTAATATAGTGGTCTCTGTCCAGCATGGCTCATGAAGAGGGAGTAATACAGTTGTCCCTCTGTCCATTATTGCTCATGAAGAGGGAGTAATATAGTGGTCTTTCTGTCCAGCATGTCTCATGAAGAGGGAGTAATATAGTTGTCCCTCTGTCCAACATAGCTCATGAAGAGGGAGTAATATAGTGGTCTCTATCCAGCATGGCTCATGAAGAGGGAGTAATATAGTGGTCTCTCTATCCAGCAGGACTCATGAAGAGTGAGTAATATAGTGGTCTCTGTCCAGCATGGCGCATGAAGAGGGAGTAATATAGTTGTCCCTCTGTCCAACATAGCTCATGAAGAGGGAGTAATATAGTGGTCTCTCTGTCCAGCATGACCCAGGAAGAGGGAGTAATTTAGTGGTCTCTATCCAGCATGGCTCATGAAGAGGGAGTAATATAGTGGTCTCTCTGTCCAGCATGACTCATGAAGAGGGAGTAATATAGTGGTCTCTCTGTCCAGCATGGCTCATGAAGAGGGAGTAATATTGTGGTCTCTCTGTCCAGCAAGGCTCATGAAGAGGGAGTAATATAGTGGTCTTTCTGTCCAGCATGGCTCATGAAGAGGGAGTAATATAGTGGTCTCTGTCCATCATGGCTCATGAAGAGGGAGTAATATACTGGTCTCTGTCCAGCATGGCTCATGAAGAGGGAGTAATATAGTGGTCTCTGTCCATCATGGCTCATGAAGAGGGAGTAATATAATGGTCTCTGTCCAGCATGGCTCATGAAGAGGGAGTAATTTAGTGGTCTCTATCCAGCATGGCTCATGAAGATGGAGTAATATAGTGGTCTCTCTATCCAGCATGGCTCATGAAGAGGGAGTAATATAGTGGTCTCTGTCCAGCATGGCTCATGAAGAGGGAGTAATACAGTTGTCCCTCTGTCCATTATTGCTCATGAAGATGGAGTAATATAGTGGTCTCTGTCCAGCATGGCGCATGAAGAGGGAGTAATATAGTTGTCCCTCTGTCCATTATTGCTCATGAAGAGAGAGTAATATACTGGTCTCTGTCCAGCATGACTCATGAAGAGGGAGTAATATAGTGGTCTCTGTCCATCATGGCTCATGAAGAGGGAGTAATATAATGGTCTCTGTCCAGCATGGCTCATGAAGAGGGAGTAATTTAGTGGTCTCTATCCAGCATGGCTCATGAAGAGGGAGCAATATAGTGGTCTCTCTGTCCAGCATGCCTCATGAAGAGGGAGTAATATTGTGGTCTCTCTGTCCAGCAAGGCTCATGAAGAGGGAGTAATATAGTGGTCTTTCTGTCCATCATGGCTCATGAAGAGGGAGTAATATAGTGGTCTCTGTCCATCATGGCTCATGAAGAGGGAGTAATATAGTGGTCTCTGTCCATCATGGCTCATGAAGAGGGAGTAATATACTGGTCTCTGTCCAGCATTGCTCATGAAGAGGGAGTAATATAGTGGTCTCTGTCCATCATGGCTCATGAAGAGGGAGTAATATAATGGTCTCTGTCCAGCATGGCTCATGAAGAGGGAGTAATATAGTGGTCTCTGTCCAGCATGGCTCATGAAGAGGGAGTAATATAGTGGTCTCTCTATCCAGCATTGCTCATGAAGAGAGAGTAATATAGTGGTCTCTCTGTCCAGCATGACTCATGAAGAGGGAGTAATATAGTGGTCTCTGTCCAGCATGGCTCATGAAGAGGGAGTAATACAGTTGTCCCTCTGTCCATTATTGCTCATGAAGAGGGAGTAATATAGTGGTCTCTCTGTCCAGCATGACCCATGAAGAGGGAGTAATTTAGTGGTCTCTATCCAGCATGGCTCATGAAGAGGGAGTAATATAGTGGTCTCTATGTGCAGCATGGCTCATAAAGAGGGAGTAATATAGTGGTCTCTGTCCAGCAGGGCTCATGAAGTGGGAGTAATATAGTGGTCTCTCTATCCATCATGGCTCATGAAGAGGGAGTAATATAGTGGTCTCTCTATCCAGCATGGCTCATGAAGAGGGAGTAATATAGTGGTCTCTGTCCAGCATGGCTCATGAAGAGGGAGTAATACAGTTGTCCCTCTGTCCATTATTGCTCATGAAGAGGGAGTAATATAGTGGTCTTTCTGTCCAGCATGTCTCATGAAGAGGGAGTAATATAGTTGTCCCTCTGTCCAACATAGCTCATGAAGAGGGAGTAATATAGTGGTCTCTATCCAGCATGGCTCATGAAGAGGGAGTAATATAGTGGTCTCTCTATCCAGCAGGACTCATGAAGAGTGAGTAATATAGTGGTCTCTGTCCAGCATGGCTCATGAAGAGGGAGTAATATAGTGGTCTCTCTGTCCAGCATGACTCATAAAGAGGGAGTAATATAGTGGTCTCTGTCCAGCATGGCGCATGAAGAGGGAGTAATATAGTTGTCCCTCTGTCCAACATAGCTCATGAAGAGGGAGTAATATAGTGGTCTCTCTGTCCAGCAGGACCCATGAAGAGGGAGTAATTTAGTGGTCTCTATCCAGCATGGCTCATGAAGAGGGAGTAATATAGTGGTCTCTCTGTCCAGCATGCCTCATGAATAGTGAGTAATATTGTGGTCTCTCTGTCCAGCATGACTCATGAAGAGGGAGTAATATAGTGGTCTCTCTGTCCAGCATGGCTCATGAAGAGGGAGTAATATTGTGGTCTCTCTGTTCAGCAAGGCTCATGAAGAGGGAGTAATATAGTGGTCTTTCTGTCCAGCATGGCTCATGAAGAGGGAGTAATATAGTGGTCTCTGTCCATCATGGCTCATGAAGAGGGAGTAATATAGTGGTCTCTGTCCATCATGTCTCATGAAGAGGGAGTAATATACTGGTCTCTGTCCAGCATGGCTCATGAAGAGGGAGTAATATAGTGGTCTCTGTCCATCATGGCTCATGAAGAGGGAGTAATATAATGGTCTCTGTCCAGCATGGCTCATGAAGAGGGAGTAATTTAGTGGTCTCTATCCAGCATGGCTCATGAAGAGGGAGTAATATAGTGGTATCTCTATCCAGCATGGCTCATGAATAGAGAGTAATATAGTGGTCTCTCTGTCCAGCATGACTCATGAAGAGGGAGTAATATAGTGGTCTCTCTGTCCAGCATGCCTCATGAATAGTGAGTAATATTGTGGTCTCTCTGTCCAGCATGGCTCATGAAGAGGGAGTAATATAGTGGTCTTTCTGTCCAGCATGGCTCATGAAGTGGGAGTAATATAGTGGTCTCTATCCAGCATGGCTAATGAAGAGGGAGTAATATAGTGGTCTCTTTCCAGCATGGCTCATGAAGTGGGAGTAATATAGTGGTCTCTATCCAGCATGGCTCATGAAGAGGGAGTAATATAGTGGTCTCTCTATCCAGCATGGCTCATGAAGAGGGAGTAATATAGTGGTCTCTGTCCATCATGGCTCATGAAGAGGGAGTAATATAGTGGTCTCTGTCCATCATGGCTCATGAAGAGGGAGTAATATAGTGGTCTCTGTCCATCATGGCTCATGAAGAGGGAGTAATATAGTGGTCTCTGTCCATCATGGCTCATGAAGAGGGAGTAATATACTGGTCTCTGTCCAGCATGACTCATGAAGAGGGAGTAATATAGTCGTCTCTGTCCAGCATGACCCATGAAGAGGGAGTAATATAGTGGTCTCTATCCAGCATGGCTCACGAAGAGAGAGTAATATAGTGGTCTCTCTGTCCAGCATGGCTCATGAAGTGGGAGTAATATAGTGGTCTCTCTATCCAGCAGGGCTCATGAAGAGGGAGTAATATAGTGGTCTCTGTCCAGCATGACTCATGAAGAGGGAGTAATATAGTGGTCTCTGTCCAGCATGGCTCATGAAGAGGGAGTAATACAGTTGTCCCTCTGTCCAGCATTGCTCATGAATAGAGAGTAATATAGTGGTCTCTCTGTCCAGCATGACTCATGAAGAGGGAGTAATATAGTGGTCTCTGTCCAGCAGGGCTCATGAAGTGGGAGTAATATAGTGGTCTCTCTATCCAGCAGGGCTCATGAAGAGGGAGTAATATAGTGGTCTCTCTGTCCAGCATGACTCATGAAGAGGGAGTAATATAGTGGTCTCTGTCCAGCATGGCTCATGAAGAGGGAGTAATACAGTTGTCCCTCTGTCCATTATTGCTCATGAAGAGGGAGTAATATAGTGGTCTCTCTGTCCAGCATGACCCATGAAGAGGGAGTAATTTAGTGGTCTCTATCCAGCATGGCTCATGAAGAGGGAGTAATATAGTGGTCTCTATGTGCAGCATGGCTCATAAAGAGGGAGTAATATAGTGGTCTCTGTCCAGCAGGGCTCATGAAGTGGGAGTAATATAGTGGTCTCTCTATCCATCATGGCTCATGAAGAGGGAGTAATATAGTGGTCTCTCTATCCAGCATGGCTCATGAAGAGGGAGTAATATAGTGGTCTCTGTCCAGCATGGCTCATGAAGAGGGAGTAATACAGTTGTCCCTCTGTCCATTATTGCTCATGAAGAGGGAGTAATATAGTGGTCTTTCTGTCCAGCATGTCTCATGAAGAGGGAGTAATATAGTGGTCTCTCTGTCAAGCATGACCCATGAAGAGGGAGTAATATAGTTGACCCTCTGTACAACATAGCTCATGAAGAGGGAGTAATATAGTGGTCTCTATCCAGCATGGCTCATGAAGAGGGAGTAATATAGTGGTCTCTCTATCCAGCAGGACTCATGAAGAGTGAGTAATATAGTGGTCTCTGTCCAGCATGGCTCATGAAGAGGGAGTAATATAGTGGTCTCTCTGTCCAGCATGACTCATAAAGAGGGAGTAATATAGTGGTCTCTGTCCAGCATGGCGCATGAAGAGGGAGTAATATAGTTGTCCCTCTGTCCAACATAGCTCATGAAGAGGGAGTAATATAGTGGTCTCTATCCAGCATGGCTCATGAAGAGGGAGTAATATAGTGGTCTCTCTGTCCAGCATGACCCATGAAGAGGGAGTAATTTAGTGGTCTCTATCCAGCATGGCTCATGAAGAGGGAGTAATATAGTGGTCTCTCTGTCCAGCATGCCTCATGAATAGTGAGTAATATTGTGGTCTCTCTGTCCAGCATGACTCATGAAGAGGGAGTAATATAGTGGTCTCTCTGTCCAGCATGGCTCATGAAGAGGGAGTAATATTGTGGTCTCTCTGTTCAGCAAGGCTCATGAAGAGGGAGTAATATAGTGGTCTTTCTGTCCAGCATGGCTCATGAAGAGGGAGTAATATAGTGGTCTCTGTCCATCATGGCTCATGAAGAGGGAGTAATATAGTGGTCTCTGTCCATCATGTCTCATGAAGAGGGAGTAATATACTGGTCTCTGTCCAGCATGGCTCATGAAGAGGGAGTAATATACTGGTCTCTGTCCATCATGGCTCATGAAGAGGGAGTAATATACTGGTCTCTGTCCAGCATGGCTCATGAAGAGGGAGTAATATACTGGTCTCTGTCCATCATGGCTCATGAAGAGGGAGTAATATAATGGTCTCTGTCCAGCATGGCTCATGAAGAGGGAGTAATATAGTGGTCTCTATCCAGCATGGCTCATGAAGAGGGAGTAATATAGTGGTATCTCTATCCAGCATGGCTCATGAATAGAGAGTAATATAGTGGTCTCTCTGTCCAGCATGACTCATGAAGAGGGAGTAATATAGTGGTCTCTCTGTCCAGCATGCCTCATGAATAGTGAGTAATATTGTGGTCTCTCTGTCCAGCATGGCTCATGAAGAGGGAGTAATATAGTGGTCTTTCTGTCCAGCATGGCTCATGAAGTGGGAGTAATATAGTGGTGTCTATCCAGCATGGCTAATGAAGAGGGAGTAATATAGTGGTCTCTTTCCAGCATGGCTCATGAAGTGGGAGTAATATAGTGGTCTCTATCCAGCATGGCTAATGAAGAGGGAGTAATATAGTGGTCTCTCTGTCCATTATTGCTCATGAAGAGGGAGTAATATAGTGGTCTCTCTGTCCAGCATGACCCATGAAGAGGGAGTAATTTAGTGGTCTCTATCCAGCATTGCTCATGAAGAGGGAGTAATATAGTGGTCTCTATGTGCAGCAAAGCTCATAAAGAGGGAGTAATATAGTGCTCTCTGTCCAGCAGGGCTCATGAAGTGGGAGTAATATAGTGGTCTCTCTATCCAGCAGGGCTCATGAAGAGGGAGTAATATAGTGGTCTCTCTGTCCATCATGGCTCATGAAGAGGGAGTAATATAGTGGTCTCTCTATCCAGCATGGCTCATGAAGAGGGAGTAATATAGTGGTCTCTGTCCAGCATGGCTCATGAAGAGGGAGTAATACAGTTGTCCCTCTGTCCATTATTGCTCATGAAGAGGGAGTAATATAGTGGTCTTTCTGTCCAGCATGTCTCATGAAGAGGGAGTAATATAGTGGTCTCTCTGTCCAGCATGGCTCATGAAGAGGGAGTAATATAGTGGTCTCTGTCCAGCATGGCTCATGAAGAGGGAGTAATACAGTTGTCCCTCTGTCCATTATTGCTCATGAAGAGGGAGTAATATAGTGGTCTTTCTGTCCAACATAGCTCATGAAGAGGGAGTAATATAGTGGTCTCTATCCAGCATGGCTCATGAAGAGGGAGTAATATAGTGGTCTCTCTATCCAGCAGGACTCATGAAGAGTGAGTAATATAGTGGTCTCTGTCCAGCATGGCTCATGAAGAGGGAGTAATATAGTGGTCTCTCTGTCCAGCATGACTCATAAAGAGGGAGTAATATAGTGGTCTCTGTCCAGCATGGCGCATGAAGAGGGAGTAATATAGTTGTCCCTCTGTCCAACATAGCTCATGAAGAGGGAGTAATATAGTGGTCTCTCTGTCCAGCATGACCCATGAAGAGGGAGTAATTTAGTGGTCTCTATCCAGCATGGCTCATGAAGAGGGAGTAATATAGTGGTCTCTCTGTCCAGCATGCCTCATGAATAGTGAGTAATATTGTGGTCTCTCTGTCCAGCATGACTCATGAAGAGGGAGTAATATAGTGGTCTCTCTGTCCAGCATGACTCATGAAGAGGGAGTAATATAGTGGTCTCTCTGTCCAGCATGCCTCATGAATAGTGAGTAATATTGTGGTCTCTCTGTCCAGCATGGCTCATGAAGAGGGAGTAATATAGTGGTCTTTCTGTCCAGCATGGCTCATGAAGTGGGAGTAATATAGTGGTCTCTATCCAGCATGGCTAATGAAGAGGGAGTAATATAGTGGTCTCTTTCCAGCATGGCTCATGAAGTGGGAGTAATATAGTGGTCTCTATCCAGCATGGCTAATGAAGAGGGAGTAATATAGTGGTCTCTCTATCCAGCATGGCTCATGAAGAGGGAGTAATATAGTGGTCTCTGTCCATCATGGCTCATGAAGAGGGAGTAATACAGTTGTCCCTCTGTCCAGCATTGCTCATGAATAGAGAGTAATATAGTGGTCTCTCTGTCCAGCATGACTCATGAAGAGGGAGTAATATAGTGGTCTCTGTCCAGCAGGGCTCATGAAGTGGGAGTAATATAGTGGTCTCTCTATCCAGCAGGGCTCATGAAGAGGGAGTAATATAGTGGTCTCTCTGTCCATCATGGCTCATGAAGAGGGAGTAATATAGTGGTCTCTCTATCCAGCATGGCTCATGAAGAGGGAGTAATTTAGTGGTCTCTATCCAGCATGGCTCATGAAGAGGGAGCAATATAGTGGTCTCTCTGTCCAGCATGCCTCATGAAGAGGGAGTAATATTGTGGTCTCTCTGTCCAGCAAGGCTCATGAAGAGGGAGTAATATAGTGGTCTTTCTGTCCATCATGGCTCATGAAGAGGGAGTAATATAGTGGTCTCTGTCCATCATGTCTCATGAAGAGGGAGTAATATACTGGTCTCTGTCCAGCATGGCTCATGAAGAGGGAGTAATATAGTGGTCTCTGTCCAGCATGCCTCATGAATAGTGAGTAATATTGTGGTCTCTCTGTCCAGCATGGCTCATGAAGAGGGAGTAATATAGTGGTCTCTCTGTCCAGCATGACTCATGAAGAGGGAGTAATATAGTGGTCTCTGTCCAGCAGGGCTCATGAAGTGGGAGTAATATAGTGGTCTCTCTATCCAGCAGGGCTCATGAAGAGGGAGTAATATAGTGGTCTCTCTGTCCATCATGGCTCATGAAGAGGGAGTAATATAGTGGTCTCTCTATCCAGCATGGCTCATGAAGAGGGAGTAATATAGTGGTCTCTGTCCAGCATGGCTCATGAAGAGGGAGTAATACAGTTGTCCCTCTGTCCATTATTGCTCATGAAGATGGAGTAATATAGTGGTCTCTGTCCAGCATGGCGCATGAAGAGGGAGTAATATAGTTGTCCCTCTGTCCAACATAGCTCATGAAGAGGGACTAATATAGCTGTCTCTCTGTCCAGCATGACCCAGGAAGAGGGAGTAATTTAGTGGTCTCTATCCAGCATGGCTCATGAAGAGGGAGTAATATAGTGGTCTCTCTGTCCAGCATGCCTCATGAATAGTGAGTAATATTGTGGTCTCTCTGTCCAGCATGACTCATGAAGAGGGAGTAATATAGTGGTCTCTCTGTCCAGCATGGCTCATGAAGAGGGAGTAATATTGTGGTCTCTCTGTCCAGCAAGGCTCATGAAGAGGGAGTAATATAGTGGTCTTTCTGTCCATCATGGCTCATGAAGAGGGAGTAATTTAGTGGTCTCTATCCAGCATGGCTCATGAAGAGGGAGCAATATAGTGGTCTCTCTGTCCAGCATGCCTCATGAAGAGGGAGTAATATTGTGGTCTCTCTGTCCAGCAAGGCTCATGAAGAGGGAGTAATATAGTGGTCTTTCTGTCCATCATGGCTCATGAAGAGGGAGTAATATAGTGGTCTCTGTCCATCATGTCTCATGAAGAGGGAGTAATATACTGGTCTCTGTCCAGCATGGCTCATGAAGAGGGAGTAATATAGTGGTCTCTGTCCAGCATGCCTCATGAATAGTGAGTAATATTGTGGTCTCTCTGTCCAGCATGGCTCATGAAGAGGGAGTAATATAGTGGTCTTTCTGTCCAGCATGGCTCATGAAGAGGGAGTAATATAGTGGTCTCTGTCCAGCATGGCCCATGAAGTGGGAGTAATATAGTGGTCTCTGTCCATCATGGCTCATGAAGAGGGAGTAATATAGTGGTCTCTGTCCATCATGGCTCATGAAGAGGGAGTAATATAGTGGTCTCTGTCCATCATGGCTCATGAAGAGGGAGTAATATACTGGTCTCTGTCCAGCATTGCTCATGAAGAGGGAGTAATATAGTGGTCTCTGTCCATCATGGCTCATGAAGAGGGAGTAATATAATGGTCTCTGTCCAGCATGGCTCATGAAGAGGGAGTAATATAGTGGTCTCTGTCCAGCATGGCTCATGAAGAGGGAGTAATATAGTGGTCTCTCTATCCAGCATTGCTCATGAAGAGAGAGTAATATAGTGGTCTCTCTGTCCAGCATGACTCATGAAGAGGGAGTAATATAGTGGTCTCTGTCCAGCATGACTCATGAAGAGGGAGTAATATACTGGTCTCTGTCCAGCATGACTCATGAAGAGGGAGTAATATACTGGTCTCTGTCCAGCATGACTCATGAAGAGGGAGTAATATAATGGTCTCTCTATCCAGCATGGCTCATGAAGAGGGAGTAATATACTGGTCTCTGTCCAGCATGGCTCATGAAGAGGGAGTAATATAGTGGTCTCTGTCCATCATGGCTCATGAAGAGGGAGTAATATAATGGTCTCTGTCCAGCATGGCTCATGAAGAGGGAGTAATTTAGTGGTCTCTATCCAGCATGGCTCATGAAGAGGGAGTAATATAGTGGTATCTCTATCCAGCATGGCTCATGAATAGAGAGTAATATAGTGGTCTCTCTGTCCAGCATGACTCATGAAGAGGGAGTAATATAGTGGTCTCTCTGTCCAGCATGCCTCATGAATAGTGAGTAATATTGTGGTCTCTCTGTCCAGCATGGCTCATGAAGAGGGAGTAATATAGTGGTCTTTCTGTCCAGCATGGCTCATGAAGTGGGAGTAATATAGTGGTCTCTATCCAGCATGGCTAATGAAGAGGGAGTAATATAGTGGTCTCTTTCCAGCATGGCTCATGAAGTGGGAGTAATATAGTGGTCTCTATCCAGCATGGCTAATGAAGAGGGAGTAATATAGTGGTCTCTCTATCCAGCATGGCTCATGAAGAGGGAGTAATATAGTGGTCTCTGTCCATCATGGCTCATGAAGAGGGAGTAATACAGTTGTCCCTCTGTCCAGCATTGCTCATGAATAGAGAGTAATATAGTGGTCTCTCTGTCCAGCATGACTCATGAAGAGGGAGTAATATAGTGGTCTCTGTCCAGCAGGGCTCATGAAGTGGGAGTAATATAGTGGTCTCTCTATCCAGCAGGGCTCATGAAGAGGGAGTAATATAGTGGTCTCTCTGTCCATCATGGCTCATGAAGAGGGAGTAATATAGTGGTCTCTCTATCCAGCATGGCTCATGAAGAGGGAGTAATTTAGTGGTCTCTATCCAGCATGGCTCATGAAGAGGGAGCAATATAGTGGTCTCTCTGTCCAGCATGCCTCATGAAGAGGGAGTAATATTGTGGTCTCTCTGTCCAGCAAGGCTCATGAAGAGGGAGTAATATAGTGGTCTTTCTGTCCATCATGGCTCATGAAGAGGGAGTAATATAGTGGTCTCTGTCCATCATGTCTCATGAAGAGGGAGTAATATACTGGTCTCTGTCCAGCATGGCTCATGAAGAGGGAGTAATATAGTGGTCTCTGTCCAGCATGCCTCATGAATAGTGAGTAATATTGTGGTCTCTCTGTCCAGCATGGCTCATGAAGAGGGAGTAATATAGTGGTCTCTCTGTCCAGCATGACTCATGAAGAGGGAGTAATATAGTGGTCTCTGTCCAGCAGGGCTCATGAAGTGGGAGTAATATAGTGGTCTCTCTATCCAGCAGGGCTCATGAAGAGGGAGTAATATAGTGGTCTCTCTGTCCATCATGGCTCATGAAGAGGGAGTAATATAGTGGTCTCTCTATCCAGCATGGCTCATGAAGAGGGAGTAATATAGTGGTCTCTGTCCAGCATGGCTCATGAAGAGGGAGTAATACAGTTGTCCCTCTGTCCATTATTGCTCATGAAGATGGAGTAATATAGTGGTCTCTGTCCAGCATGGCGCATGAAGAGGGAGTAATATAGTTGTCCCTCTGTCCAACATAGCTCATGAAGAGGGACTAATATAGCTGTCTCTCTGTCCAGCATGACCCAGGAAGAGGGAGTAATTTAGTGGTCTCTATCCAGCATGGCTCATGAAGAGGGAGTAATATAGTGGTCTCTCTGTCCAGCATGCCTCATGAATAGTGAGTAATATTGTGGTCTCTCTGTCCAGCATGACTCATGAAGAGGGAGTAATATAGTGGTCTCTCTGTCCAGCATGGCTCATGAAGAGGGAGTAATATTGTGGTCTCTCTGTCCAGCAAGGCTCATGAAGAGGGAGTAATATAGTGGTCTTTCTGTCCATCATGGCTCATGAAGAGGGAGTAATATAGTGGTCTCTGTCCATCATGTCTCATGAAGAGGGAGTAATATACTGGTCTCTGTCCAGCATGGCTCATGAAGAGGGAGTAATATAGTGGTCTCTGTCCAGCATGCCTCATGAATAGTGAGTAATATTGTGGTCTCTCTGTCCAGCATGGCTCATGAAGAGGGAGTAATATAGTGGTCTTTCTGTCCAGCATGGCTCATGAAGAGGGAGTAATATAGTGGTCTCTGTCCAGCATGGCCCATGAAGTGGGAGTAATATAGTGGTCTCTGTCCATCATGGCTCATGAAGAGGGAGTAATATAGTGGTCTCTGTCCATCATGGCTCATGAAGAGGGAGTAATATAGTGGTCTCTGTCCATCATGGCTCATGAAGAGGGAGTAATATACTGGTCTCTGTCCAGCATTGCTCATGAAGAGGGAGTAATATAGTGGTCTCTGTCCATCATGGCTCATGAAGAGGGAGTAATATAATGGTCTCTGTCCAGCATGGCTCATGAAGAGGGAGTAATATAGTGGTCTCTGTCCAGCATGGCTCATGAAGAGGGAGTAATATAGTGGTCTCTCTATCCAGCATTGCTCATGAAGAGAGAGTAATATAGTGGTCTCTCTGTCCAGCATGACTCATGAAGAGGGAGTAATATAGTGGTCTCTGTCCAGCATGGCTCATGAAGAGGGAGTAATACAGTTGTCCCTCTGTCCATTATTGCTCATGAAGAGGGAGTAATATAGTGGTCTCTCTGTCCAGCATGACCCATGAAGAGGGAGTAATTTAGTGGTCTCTATCCAGCATGGCTCATGAAGAGGGAGTAATATAGTGGTCTCTATGTGCAGCATGGCTCATAAAGAGGGAGTAATATAGTGGTCTCTGTCCAGCAGGGCTCATGAAGTGGGAGTAATATAGTGGTCTCTCTATCCAGCAGGGCTCATGAAGAGGGAGTAATATAGTGGTCTCTCTGTCCATCATGGCTCATGAAGAGGGAGTAATATAGTGGTCTCTCTATCCAGCATGGCTCATGAAGAGGGAGTAATATAGTGGTCTCTGTCCAGCATGGCTCATGAAGAGGGAGTAATACAGTTGTCCCTCTGTCCATTATTGCTCATGAAGAGGGAGT
The DNA here is from genome assembly GCF_057628025.1 of Oncorhynchus mykiss. Lineage (NCBI taxonomy): Eukaryota > Metazoa > Chordata > Actinopteri > Salmoniformes > Salmonidae > Oncorhynchus > Oncorhynchus mykiss. The sequence continues at coordinate 57,455,001 of NC_143034.1, forward strand.
AATATAGTGGTCTTTCTGTCCAGCATGTCTCATGAAGAGGGAGTAATATAGTGGTCTCTCTGTCCAGCATGACCCATGAAGAGGGAGTAATATAGTTGTCCCTCTGTCCAACATAGCTCATGAAGAGGGAGTAATATAGTGGTCTCTATCCAGCATGGCTCATGAAGAGGGAGTAATATAGTGGTCTCTCTATCCAGCAGGACTCATGAAGAGTGAGTAATATAGTGGTCTCTGTCCAGCATGGCTCATGAAGAGGGAGTAATATAGTGGTCTCTCTGTCCAGCATGACTCATAAAGAGGGAGTAATATAGTGGTCTCTGTCCAGCATGGCGCATGAAGAGGGAGTAATATAGTTGTCCCTCTGTCCAACATAGCTCATGAAGAGGGAGTAATATAGTGGTCTCTCTGTCCAGCATGACCCATGAAGAGGGAGTAATTTAGTGGTCTCTATCCAGCATGGCTCATGAAGAGGGAGTAATATAGTGGTCTCTCTGTCCAGCATGCCTCATGAATAGTGAGTAATATTGTGGTCTCTCTGTCCAGCATGACTCATGAAGAGGGAGTAATATAGTGGTCTCTCTGTCCAGCATGGCTCATGAAGAGGGAGTAATATTGTGGTCTCTCTGTTCAGCAAGGCTCATGAAGAGGGAGTAATATAGTGGTCTTTCTGTCCAGCATGGCTCATGAAGAGGGAGTAATATAGTGGTCTCTGTCCATCATGGCTCATGAAGAGGGAGTAATATAGTGGTCTCTGTCCATCATGTCTCATGAAGAGGGAGTAATATACTGGTCTCTGTCCAGCATGGCTCATGAAGAGGGAGTAATATAGTGGTCTCTGTCCATCATGGCTCATGAAGAGGGAGTAATATAATGGTCTCTGTCCAGCATGGCTCATGAAGAGGGAGTAATTTAGTGGTCTCTATCCAGCATGGCTCATGAAGAGGGAGTAATATAGTGGTATCTCTATCCAGCATGGCTCATGAATAGAGAGTAATATAGTGGTCTCTCTGTCCAGCATGACTCATGAAGAGGGAGTAATATAGTGGTCTCTCTGTCCAGCATGCCTCATGAATAGTGAGTAATATTGTGGTCTCTCTGTCCAGCATGGCTCATGAAGAGGGAGTAATATAGTGGTCTTTCTGTCCAGCATGGCTCATGAAGTGGGAGTAATATAGTGGTCTCTATCCAGCATGGCTAATGAAGAGGGAGTAATATAGTGGTCTCTTTCCAGCATGGCTCATGAAGTGGGAGTAATATAGTGGTCTCTATCCAGCATGGCTAATGAAGAGGGAGTAATATAGTGGTCTCTCTATCCAGCATGGCTCATGAAGAGGGAGTAATATAGTGGTCTCTGTCCATCATGGCTCATGAAGAGGGAGTAATATAGTGGTCTCTGTCCATCATGGCTCATGAAGAGGGAGTAATATACTGGTCTCTGTCCAGCATGGCTCATGAAGAGGGAGTACTATAGTGGTCTCTGTCCACCATGGCTCATGAAGAGGGAGTAATATAATGGTCTCTGTCCAGCATGGCTCATGAAGAGGGAGTAATATAGTGGTCTCTGTCCAGCATGGCTCATGAAGAGGGAGTAATACAGTTGTCCCTCTGTCCAGCATTGCTCATGAATAGAGAGTAATATAGTGGTCTCTCTGTCCAGCATGACTCATGAAGAGGGAGTAATATAGTGGTCTCTGTCCAGCAGGGCTCATGAAGTGGGAGTAATATAGTGGTCTCTCTATCCAGCAGGGCTCATGAAGAGGGAGTAATATAGTGGTCTCTCTGTCCATCATGGCTCATGAAGAGGGAGTAATATAGTGGTCTCTCTATCCAGCATGGCTCATGAAGAGGGAGTAATATAGTGGTCTCTGTCCAGCATGGCTCATGAAGAGGGAGTAATACAGTTGTCCCTCTGTCCATTATTGCTCATGAAGATGGAGTAATATAGTGGTATTTCTGTCCAGCATGTCTCATGAAGAGGGAGTAATATAGTGGTCTCTCTGTCCAGCATGACCCATGAAGAGGGAGTAATATAGTGGTCTCTGTCCAGCATGGCGCATGAAGAGGGAGTAATATAGTTGTCCCTCTGTCCAACATAGCTCATGAAGAGGGAGTAATATAGTGGTCTCTCTGTCCAGCATGACCCAGGAAGAGGGAGTAATTTAGTGGTCTCTATCCAGCATGGCTCATGAAGAGGGAGTAATATAGTGGTCTCTCTGTCCAGCATGCCTCATGAATAGTGAGTAATATTGTGGTCTCTCTGTCCAGCATGACTCATGAAGAGGGAGTAATATAGTGGTCTCTCTGTCCAGCATGGCTCATGAAGAGGGAGTAATATTGTGGTCTCTCTGTCCAGCAAGGCTCATGAAGAGGGAGTAATATAGTGGTCTTTCTGTCCAGCATGGCTCATGAAGAGGGAGTAATATAGTGGTCTCTGTCCATCATGTCTCATGAAGAGGGAGTAATATACTGGTCTCTGTCCAGCATGGCTCATGAAGAGGGAGTAATATAGTGGTCTCTGTCCATCATGGCTCATGAAGAGGGAGTAATATAATGGTCTCTGTCCAGCATGGCTCATGAAGAGGGAGTAATTTAGTGGTCTCTATCCAGCATGGCTCATGAAGATGGAGTAATATAGTGGTCTCTCTATCCAGCATGGCTCATGAAGAGGGAGTAATATAGTGGTCTCTGTCCAGCATGGCTCATGAAGAGGGAGTAATACAGTTGTCCCTCTGTCCATTATTGCTCATGAAGATGGAGTAATATAGTGGTCTCTGTCCAGCATGGCGCATGAAGAGGGAGTAATATAGTTGTCCCTCTGTCCATTATTGCTCATGAAGAGGGAGTAATATACTGGTCTCTGTCCAGCATGGCTCATGAAGAGGGAGTAATATAGTGGTCTCTGTCCATCATGGCTCATGAAGAGGGAGTAATATAATGGTCTCTGTCCAGCATGGCTCATGAAGAGGGAGTAATTTAGTGGTCTCTATCCAGCATGGCTCATGAAGAGGGAGCAATATAGTGGTCTCTCTGTCCAGCATGCCTCATGAAGATGGAGTAATATTGTGGTCTCTCTGTCCAGCAAGGCTCATGAAGAGGGAGTAATATAGTGGTCTTTCTGTCCATCATGGCTCATGAAGAGGGAGTAATATAGTGGTCTCTGTCCATCATGGCTCATGAAGAGGGAGTAATATAGTGGTCTCTGTCCATCATGGCTCATGAAGAGGGAGTAATATACTGGTCTCTGTCCAGCATTGCTCATGAAGAGGGAGTAATATAGTGGTCTCTGTCCATCATGGCTCATGAAGAGGGAGTAATATAATGGTCTCTGTCCAGCATGGCTCATAAAGAGGGAGTAATATAGTGGTCTCTGTCCAGCATGGCTCATGAAGAGGGAGTAATATAGTGGTCTCTCTATCCAGCATTGCTCATGAAGAGAGAGTAATATAGTGGTCTCTCTGTCCAGCATGACTCATGAAGAGGGAGTAATATAGTGGTCTCTGTCCAGCATGGCTCATGAAGAGGGAGTAATACAGTTGTCCCTCTGTCCATTATTGCTCATGAAGAGGGAGTAATATAGTGGTCTCTCTGTCCAGCATGACCCATGAAGAGGGAGTAATTTAGTGGTCTCTATCCAGCATGGCTCATGAAGAGGGAGTAATATAGTGGTCTCTATGTGCAGCATGGCTCATAAAGAGGGAGTAATATAGTGGTCTCTGTCCAGCAGGGCTCATGAAGTGGGAGTAATATAGTGGTCTCTCTATCCATCATGGCTCATGAAGAGGGAGTAATATAGTGGTCTCTCTATCCAGCATGGCTCATGAAGAGGGAGTAATATAGTGGTCTCTGTCCAGCATGGCTCATGAAGAGGGAGTAATACAGTTGTCCCTCTGTCCATTATTGCTCATGAAGAGGGAGTAATATAGTGGTCTTTCTGTCCAGCATGTCTCATGAAGAGGGAGTAATATAGTGGTCTCTCTGTCCAGCATGACCCATGAAGAGGGAGTAATATAGTTGTCCCTCTGTCCAACATAGCTCATGAAGAGGGAGTAATATAGTGGTCTCTATCCAGCATGGCTCATGAAGAGGGAGTAATATAGTGGTCTCTCTATCCAGCAGGACTCATGAAGAGTGAGTAATATAGTGGTCTCTGTCCAGCATGGCTCATGAAGAGGGAGTAATATAGTGGTCTCTCTGTCCAGCATGACTCATAAAGAGGGAGTAATATAGTGGTCTCTGTCCAGCATGGCGCATGAAGAGGGAGTAATATAGTTGTCCCTCTGTCCAACATAGCTCATGAAGAGGGAGTAATATAGTGGTCTCTCTGTCCAGCAGGACCCATGAAGAGGGAGTAATTTAGTGGTCTCTATCCAGCATGGCTCATGAAGAGGGAGTAATATAGTGGTCTCTCTGTCCAGCATGCCTCATGAATAGTGAGTAATATTGTGGTCTCTCTTTCCAGCATGACTCATGAAGAGGGAGTAATATAGTGGTCTCTCTGTCCAGCATGGCTCATGAAGAGGGAGTAATATTGTGGTCTCTCTGTTCAGCAAGGCTCATGAAGAGGGAGTAATATAGTGGTCTTTCTGTCCAGCATGGCTCATGAAGAGGGAGTAATATAGTGGTCTCTGTCCATCATGGCTCATGAAGAGGGAGTAATATAGTGGTCTCTGTCCATCATGTCTCATGAAGAGGGAGTAATATACTGGTCTCTGTCCAGCATGGCTCATGAAGAGGGAGTAATATAGTGGTCTCTGTCCATCATGGCTCATGAAGAGGGAGTAATATAATGGTCTCTGTCCAGCATGGCTCATGAAGAGGGAGTAATTTAGTGGTCTCTATCCAGCATGGCTCATGAAGAGGGAGTAATATAGTGGTATCTCTATCCAGCATGGCTCATGAATAGAGAGTAATATAGTGGTCTCTCTGTCCAGCATGACTCATGAAGAGGGAGTAATATAGTGGTCTCTCTGTCCAGCATGCCTCATGAATAGTGAGTAATATTGTGGTCTCTCTGTCCAGCATGGCTCATGAAGAGGGAGTAATATAGTGGTCTTTCTGTCCAGCATGGCTCATGAAGTGGGAGTAATATAGTGGTCTCTATCCAGCCTGGCTAATGAAGAGGGAGTAATATAGTGGTCTCTTTCCAGCATGGCTCATGAAGTGGGAGTAATATAGTGGTCTCTCTATCCAGCAGGGCTCATGAAGAGGGAGTAATATAGTGGTCTCTGTCCAGCATGGCTCATGAAGAGGGAGTAATACAGTTGTCCCTCTGTCCATTATTGCTCATGAAGAGGGAGTAATATAGTGGTCTCTCTGTCCAGCATGACCCATGAAGAGGGAGTAATTTAGTGGCCTCTATCCAGCATGGCTCATGAAGAGGGAGTAATATAGTGGTCTCTATGTGCAGCATGGCTCATAAAGAGGGAGTAATATAGTGGTCTCTGTCCAGCAGGGCTCATGAAGTGGGAGTAATATAGTGGTCTCTCTATCCATCATGGCTCATGAAGAGGGAGTAATATAGTGGTCTCTCTATCCAGCATGGCTCATGAAGAGGGAGTAATATAGTGGTCTCTGTCCAGCATGGCTCATGAAGAGGGAGTAATATAGTGGTCTCTCTGTCCAGCATGACTCATAAAGAGGGAGTAATATAGTGGTCTCTGTCCAGCATGGCGCATGAAGAGGGAGTAATATAGTTGTCCCTCTGTCCAACATAGCTCATGAAGAGGGAGTAATATAGTGGTCTCTCTGTCCAGCATGACCCATGAAGAGGGAGTAATTTAGTGGTCTCTATCCAGCATGGCTCATGAAGAGGGAGTAATATAGTGGTCTCTCTGTCCAGCATGCCTCATGAATAGTGAGTAATATTGTGGTCTCTCTGTCCAGCATGACTCATGAAGAGGGAGTAATATAGTGGTCTCTCTGTCCAGCATGGCTCATGAAGAGGGAGTAATATTGTGGTCTCTCTGTTCAGCAAGGCTCATGAAGAGGGAGTAATATAGTGGTCTTTCTGTCCAGCATGGCTCATGAAGAGGGAGTAATATAGTGGTCTCTGTCCATCATGGCTCATGAAGAGGGAGTAATATAGTGGTCTCTGTCCATCATGTCTCATGAAGAGGGAGTAATATACTGGTCTCTGTCCAGCATGGCTCATGAAGAGGGAGTAATATAGTGGTCTCTGTCCATCATGGCTCATGAAGAGGGAGTAATATAATGGTCTCTGTCCAGCATGGCTCATGAAGAGGGAGTAATTTAGTGGTCTCTATCCAGCATGGCTCATGAAGAGGGAGTAATATAGTGGTATCTCTATCCAGCATGGCTCATGAATAGAGGGTAATATAGTTGTCTCTCTGTCCAGCATGACTCATGAAGAGGGAGTAATATAGTGGTCTCTCTGTCCAGCATGCCTCATGAATAGTGAGTAATATTGTGGTCTCTCTGTCCAGCATGGCTCATGAAGAGGGAGTAATATAGTGGTCTTTCTGTCCAGCATGGCTCATGAAGTGGGAGTAATATAGTGGTCTCTATCCAGCATGGCTAATGAAGAGGGAGTAATATAGTGGTCTCTTTCCAGCATGGCTCATGAAGTGGGAGTAATATAGTGGTCTCTATCCAGCATGGCTAATGAAGAGGGAGTAATATAGTGGTCTCTCTATCCAGCATGGCTCATGAAGAGGGAGTAATATAGTGGTCTCTGTCAATCATGGCTCATGAAGAGGGAGTAATATAGTGGTCTCTGTCCATCATGGCTCATGAAGAGGGAGTAATATACTGGTCTCTGTCCAGCATGGCTCATGAAGAGGGAGTACTATAGTGGTCTCTGTCCACCATGGCTCATGAAGAGGGAGTAATATAATGGTCTCTGTCCAGCATGGCTCATGAAGAGGGAGTAATATAGTGGTCTCTGTCCAGCATGGCTCATGAAGAGGGAGTAATACAGTTGTCCCTCTGTCCAGCATTGCTCATGAATAGAGAGTAATATAGTGGTCTCTCTATCCAGCAGGGCTCATGAAGAGGGAGTAATATAGTGGTCTCTCTGTCCATCATGGCTCATGAAGAGGGAGTAATATAGTGGTATCTCTATCCAGCATGGCTCATGAAGAGGGAGTAATATAGTGGTCTCTGTCCAGCAAGGCTCATGAAGTGGGAGTAATTCAGTTGTCCCTCTGTCCATTATTGCTCATGAAGATGGAGTAATATAGTGGTATTTCTGTCCAGCATGGCGCATGAAGAGGGAGTAATATAGTTGTCCCTCTGTCCAACATAGCTCATGAAGAGGGAGTAATATAGTGGTCTCTCTGTCCAGCATGACCCAGGAAGAGGGAGTAATTTAGTGGTCTCTATCCAGCATGGCTCATGAAGAGGGAGTAATATAGTGGTCTCTCTGTCCAGCATGCCTCATGAATAGTGAGTAATATTGTGGTCTCTCTGTCCAGCATGACTCATGAAGAGGGAGTAATATAGTGGTCTCTCTGTCCAGCATGGCTCATGAAGAGGGAGTAATATTGTGGTCTCTCTGTCCAGCAAGGCTCATGAAGAGGGAGTAATATAGTGGTCTTTCTGTCCAGCATGGCTCATGAAGAGGGAGTAATATAGTGGTCTCTGTCCATCATGTCTCATGAAGAGGGAGTAATATACTGGTCTCTGTCCAGCATGGCTCATGAAGAGGGAGTAATATAGTGGTCTCTGTCCATCATGGCTCATGAAGAGGGAGTAATATAATGGTCTCTGTCCAGCATGGCTCATGAAGAGGGAGTAATTTAGTGGTCTCTATCCAGCATGGCTCATGAAGAGGGAGCAATATAGTGGTCTCTCTGTCCAGCATGCCTCATGAAGAGGGAGTAATATTGTGGTCTCTCTGTCCAGCAAGGCTCATGAAGAGGGAGTAATATAGTGGTCTTTCTGTCCATCATGGCTCATGAAGAGGGAGTAATATAGTGGTCTCTGTCCATCATGGCTCATGAAGAGGGAGTAATATAGTGGTCTCTGTCCATCATGGCTCATGAAGAGGGAGTAATATAGTGGTCTCTGTCCATCATGGCTCATGAAGAGGGAGTAATATACTGGTCTCTGTCCAGCATGGCTCATGAAGAGGGAGTAATATAGTGGTCTCTGTCCATCATGGCTCATGAAGAGGGAGTAATATAATGGTCTCTGTCCAGCATGGCTCATGAAGAGGGAGTAATTTAGTGGTCTCTATCCAGCATGGCTCATGAAGAGGGAGTAATATAGTGGTATCTCTATCCAGCATGGCTCATGAATAGAGAGTAATATAGTGGTCTCTCTGTCCAGCATGACTCATGAAGAGGGAGTAATATAGTGGTCTCTCTGTCCAGCATGCCTCATGAATAGTGAGTAATATTGTGGTCTCTCTGTCCAGCATGGCTCATGAAGAGGGAGTAATATAGTGGTCTTTCTGTCCAGCATGGCTCATGAAGTGGGAGTAATATAGTGGTCTCTATCCAGCATGGCTAATGAAGAGGGAGTAATATAGTGGTCTCTGTCCAGCATGGCTCATGAAGTGGGAGTAATATAGTGGTCTCTATCCAGCATGGCTAATGAAGAGGGAGTAATATAGTGGTCTCTCTATCCAGCATCGCTCATGAAGAGGGAGTAATATAGTGGTCTCTGTCCATCATGGCTCATGAAGAGGGAGTAATATAGTGGTCTCTGTCCATCATGGCTCATGAAGAGGGAGTAATATACTGGTCTCTGTCCAGCATGGCTCATGAAGAGGGAGTAATATAGTGGTCTCTGTCCACCATGGCTCATGAAGAGGGAGTAATATAATGGTCTCTGTCCAGCATGGCTCATGAAGAGGGAGTAATATAGTGGTCTCTGTCCAGCATGGCTCATGAAGAGGGAGTAATACAGTTGTCCCTCTGTCCAGCATTGCTCATGAATAGAGAGTAATATAGTGGTCTCTCTATCCAGCATGACTCATGAAGAGGGAGTAATATAGTGGTCTTTCTGTCCAGCATGGCTCATGAAGAGGGAGTAATATAGTGGTCTCTGTCCATCATGGCTCATGAAGAGGGAGTAATATACTGGTCTCTGTCCAGCATGGCTCATGAAGAGGGAGTAATATAGTGGTCTCTGTCCATCATGGCTCATGAAGAGGGAGTAATATAGTTGTCCCTCTGTCCAACATAGCTCATGAAGAGGGAGTAATATAGTGGTCTCTCTGTCCAGCATGACCCATGAAGAGGGAGTAATTTAGTGGTCTCTATCCATCATGGCTCATGAAGAGGGAGTAATATACTGGTCTCTGTCCAGCATGGCTCATGAATAGAGAGTAATATAGTGGTCTCTCTGTCCAGCATGACTCATGAAGAGGGAGTAATATAGTGGTCTCTCTGTCCAGCATGCCTCATGAATAGTGAGTAATATTGTGGTCTCTCTGTCCAGCATGGCTCATGAAGAGGGAGTAATATAGTGGTCTTTCTGTCCAGCATGGCTCATGAAGTGGGAGTAATATAGTGGTCTCTATCCAGCATGGCTAATGAAGAGGGAGTAATATAGTGGTCTCTGTCCAGCATGGCTCATGAAGTGGGAGTAATATAGTGGTCTCTATCCAGCATGGCTAATGAAGAGGGAGTAATATAGTGGTCTCTCTATCCAGCATGGCTCATGAAGAGGGAGTAATATAGTGGTCTCTGTCCATCATGGCTCATGAAGAGGGAGTAATATAGTGGTCTCTGTCCATCATGGCTCATGAAGAGGGAGTAATATAATGGTCTCTGTCCAGCATGGCTCATGAAGAGGGAGTAATATAGTGGTCTCTGTCCAGCATGGCTCATGAAGAGGGAGTAATACAGTTGTCCCTCTGTCCAGCATTGCTCATGAATAGAGAGTAATATAGTGGTCTCTCTATCCAGCATGACTCATAAAGAGGGAGTAATATAGTGGTCTTTCTGTCCAGCATGGCTCATGAAGAGGGAGTAATATAGTGGTCTCTGTCCATCATGGCTCATGAAGAGGGAGTAATATACTGGTCTCTGTCCAGCATGGCTCATGAAGAGGGAGTAATATAGTGGTCTCTGTCCGTCATGGCTCATGAAGAGGGAGTAATATAGTTGTCCCTCTGTCCAACATAGCTCATTAAGAGGGAGTAATATAGTGGTCTCTCTGTCCAGCATGACCCATGAAGAGTGAGTAATATAGTGGTCTCTGTCCACCATGGCTCATGAAGAGGGAGTAATATAATGGTCTCTGTCCAGCATGGCTCATGAAGAGGGAGTAATACAGTTGTCCCTCTATCCAGCATTGCTCATGAATAGAGAGTAATATAGTGGTCTCTCTATCCAGCATGACTCATGAAGAGGGAGTAATATAGTGGTCTTTCTGTCCATCATGGCTCATGAAGAGGGAGTAATATACTGGTCTCTGTCCAGCATGGCTCATGAAGAGGGAGTAATACAGTTGTCCCTCTGTCCAGCATTGCTCATGAATAGAGAGTAATATAGTGGTCTCTCTATCCAGCATGACTCATGAAGAGGGAGTAATATAGTGGTCTTTCTGTCCAGCGTGGCTCATGAAGAGGGAGTAATATAGTAGTCTCTGTCCATCATGGCTCATGAAGAGGGAGTAATATACTGGTCTCTGTCCATCATGGCTCATGAAGAGGGAGTAATATAGTTGTCCCTCTGTCCAACATAGCTCATGAAGAGGGAGTAATATAGTGGTCTCTCTGTCCAGCATGACCCATGAAGAGGGAGTAATTTAGTGGTCTCTATCCAGCATGGCTCATGAAGAGGGAGTAATATAGTGGTCTCTCTGTCCAGCATGCCTCATGAATAGTGAGTAATATTGTGGTCTCTCTGTCCAGCATGACTCATGAAGAGGGAGTAATATAGTGGTCTCTATCCAGCATGGCTAATGAAGAGGGAGTAATATAGTGGTCTCTCTATCCAGCATGGCTCATGAAGAGGGAGTAATATAGTGGTCTCTGTCCATCATGGCTCATGAAGAGGGAGTAATATAGTGGTCTCTGTCCATCATGGCTCATGAAGAGGGAGTAATATACTGGTCTCTGTCCAGCATGGCTGATGAAGAGGGAGTAATATAGTGGTCTCTGTCCACCATGGCTCATGAAGAGGGAGTAATATAATGGTCTCTGTCCAGCATGGCTCATGAAGAGGGAGTAATACAGTTGTCCCTCTGTCCAGCATTGCTCATGAATAGAGAGTAATATAGTGGTCTCTCTGTCCAGCATGACTCATGAAGAGGGAGTAATATAGTGGTCTTTCTGTCCAGCATGGCTCATGAAGAGGGAGTAATATAGTGGTCTCTGTTCTACATGGCTCATGAAGAGGGAGTAATATACTGGTCTCTGTCCAGCATGGCTCATGAAGAGGGAGTAATATAGTGGTCTCTGTCCATCATGGCTCATGAAGAGGGAGTAATATAGTTGTCCCTCTGTCCAACATGGCTCATGAAGAGGGAGTAATATAATGGTCTCTGTCCAGCATGGCTCATAAAGAGGGAGTAATATAGTGGTCTCTGTCCAGCATGGCTAATGAAGAGGGAGTAATTTAGTGGTCTCTATCCAGCATGGCTCATGAAGAGGGAGTAATATAGTGGTCTCTCTGTCCAGCATGCCTCATGAATAGTGAGTAATATTGTGGTCTCTCTGTCCAGCATGGCTCATGAAGAGGGAGTAATATAGTGGTCTTTCTGTCCAGCATGGCTCATGAAGTATGAGTAATATAGTGGTCTCTTTCCAGCATGGCTAATGAAGTGGGAGTAATATAGTGGTCTCTATCCAGCATGGCTCATGAAGAGGGAGTAATATAGTGGTCTCTGTCCAGCATGGCTAATGAAGTGGGAGTAATATAGTGGTCTCTATCCAGCATGGCTCATGAAGAGGGAGTAATATAGTGGTCTCTCTATCCAGCATGGCTCATGAAGAGGGAGTAATATAGTGGTCTCTGTCCATCATGGCTCATGAAGAGGGAGTAATATAGTGGTCTCTGTCCAGCATGGCTCATGAAGAGGGAGTAATATAGTGGTCTCTATCCAGCATGGCTCATGAAGAGGGAGTAATATAGTGGTCTCTCTATCCAGCATGGCTCATGAAGAGGGAGTAATATAGTGGTCTCTGTCCATCATGGCTCATGAAGAGGGAGTAATATAGTGGTCTCTGTCCATCATGGCTCATGAAGAGGGAGTAATATACTGGTCTCTGTCCAGCATGGCTCATGAAGAGGGAGTAATATAGTGGTCTCTGTCCATCATGGCTCATGAAGAGCGAGTAATATAATGGTCTCTGTCCAGCATGGCTCATGAAGAGGGAGTAATATAGTGGTCTCTGTCCATCATGGCTCATGAAGAGGGAGTAATATAGTGGTCTCTGTCCATCATGGCTCATGAAGAGCGAGTAATATAATGGTCTCTGTCCAGCATGGCTCATGAAGAGGGAGTAATATAGTGGTCTCTGTCCATCATGGCTCATGAAGAGGGAGTAATATAGTGGTCTCTGTCCAGCATGGCTCATGAAGAGCGAGTAATATAATGGTCTCTGTCCAGCATGGCTCATAAAGAGGGAGTAATATAGTGGTCTCTCTGTCCAGCATGGCTCATGAAGAGGGAGTAATATAGTTGTCCCTCTGTCCAGCATTACTCATGAAGAGGGAGTAGTATAGTGGTCTCTGTCCAGCATGGCTCATGAAGAGGGAGTAATATAGTGGTCTCTGTCCAGCATGGCTCATGAAGAGGGAGTAACATAGTGGTCTCTTTCCAGCATGGCTCATGAAGAGGAAATAATATAGTGGTCTCTCTATCCAGCAGGACTCATGAAGAGTGAGTAATATAGTGGTCTCTGTCCAGCATGGCTCATGAAGAGGGAGTAATATAGTGGTCTCTGTCCAGCATGGCTCATGAAGAGGGAGAAATATAGTGGTCTCTGTCCAGCATGGCTCATAAAGAGGGAGTAATATAGTGGTCTCTGTCCAGCATGGCTCATGAAGAGGGAGTAACATAGTGGTCTCTTTCCAGCATGGCTCATGGAGAGGAAGTAATATAGTGGTCTCTCTATCCAGCAGGACTCATGAAGAGTGAGTAATATAGTGGTCTCTGTCCAGCATGACCCATGAATATGGAGTAATTTAGTGGTCTCTATCCAGCATGGCTCATGAAGAGGGAGTAATATAGTGGTCTCTCTGTCCAGTATGGCTCATGAAGAGGGAGTACTATAGTGGTCTCTGTCCAGCATGACTCATGAAGAGGGAGTCATTTAGTGGTCTCTGTCCATTATGGCTCATAAAGAGGGAGTTATATAGTGGTCTCTGTCCAGCATGGCTCATGAAGAGCGAGTAATATAGTGGTCTGTATCCAGCATGGCTCATGAAGAGGGAGTAATATTGTGGTCTCTATCCAGCATGGCTCATGAAGAGGGAGTAATGTAGTGGTCTCTGTCCAGAGTGCTCATGAAGAGGGAGTAATATAGTGGTCTCTCTGTCCAGCATGACTCATGAAGAGTTAGTAATATAGTGGTCTCTGTACAGCATGGCTCATAAAGAGGGAGTAATATAGTGGTCTCTGTCCAGCATGGCTCATGAAGAGGGAGTAATATAGTGGTCTCTCTGTCCAGCATGGCTCATGAAGAGGGAGTAATATAGTTGTCCCTCTGTCCAGCATTGCTCATGAAGAGGGAGTAGTATAGTGGTCTCTGTCCAGCATGGCTCATGAAGAGGGAGTAATATAGTGGTCTCTGTCCAGCATGGCTCATGAAGAGGGAGTAACATAGTGGTCTCTTTCCAGCATGGCTCATGAAGAGGAAATAATATAGTGGTCTCTCTATCCAGCAGGACTCATGAAGAGTGAGTAATATAGTGGTCTCTGTCCAGCATGGCTCATGAAGAGGGAGTAATATAGTGGTCTCTGTCCAGCATGGCTCATGAAGAGGGAGAAATATAGTGGTCTCTGTCCAGCATGGCTCATAAAGAGGGAGTAATATAGTGGTCTCTGTCCAGCATGGCTCATGAAGAGGGAGTAACATAGTGGTCTCTTTCCAGCATGGCTCATGGAGAGGAAGTAATATAGTGGTCTCTCTATCCAGCAGGACTCATGAAGAGTGAGTAATATAGTGGTCTCTGTCCAGCATGACCCATGAATATGGAGTAATTTAGTGGTCTCTATCCAGCATGGCTCATGAAGAGGGAGTAATATAGTGGTCTCTCTGTCCAGTATGGCTCATGAAGAGGGAGTACTATAGTGGTCTCTGTCCAGCATGACTCATGAAGAGGGAGTCATTTAGTGGTCTCTGTCCATTATGGCTCATAAAGAGGGAGTTATATAGTGGTCTCTGTCCAGCATGGCTCATGAAGAGCGAGTAATATAGTGGTCTGTATCCAGCATGGCTCATGAAGAGGGAGTAATATTGTGGTCTCTATCCAGCATGACTCATGAAGAGGGAGTAATAAAATGGTCTCTCTATCCAGCATGGCTCATGAAGAGGGAGTAATGTAGTGGTCTCTGTCCAGAGTGCTCATGAAGAGGGAGTAATATAGTGGTCTCTCTGTCCAGCATGACTCATGAAGAGTTAGTAATATAGTGGTCTCTGTACAGCATGACTCATGAAGAGTTAGTAATATAGTGGTCTCTGTCCAGCATGACTCATGAAGAGTTAGTAATATACTGGTCTCTGTCCAGCATGGCTCATGAAGAGGGAGTAATATAATGGTCTCTGTCCAGCATGGCTCATGAAGAGGGAGTAATATAGTGGTCTCTGTCCAGCATGGCTCATGAAGAGGGAGTAATATAATGGTCTCTGTCCAGCATGGCTCATGAAGAGGGAGTAATATAGTGGTCTCTGTCCAGCATGGCTCATGAAGAGGGAGTAATATAATGGTCTCTGTCCAGCATGGCTCATGAAGAGGGAGTAATATAGTGGTCTCTGTCCAGCATGGCTCATGAAGAGGGAGTAATATAATGGTCTCTGTCCAGCATGGCTCATGAAGAGGGAGAAATATAGTGGTCTCTGTCCAGCATGGCTCATGAAGAGGGAGTAACATAGTGGTCTCTGTCCAGCATGGCTCATGAAGAGGGAGTAACATAGTGGTCTCTTTCCAGCATGGCTCATGAAGAGGAAGTAATATAGTGGTCTCTCTATCCAGCAGGACTCATGAAGAGTGAGTAATATAGTGGTCTCTGTCCAGCATGACCCGTGAATATGGAGTAATTTAGTGGTCTCTATCCAGCATGGCTCATGAAGAGGGAGTAATATAGTGGTCTCTCTATCCAGCATGGCTCATGAATAGAGAGTAATATAGTGGTCTCTCTGTCCAGCATGACTCATGAAGAGGGAGTAATGTAGTGGTCTCTGTCCAGCATGGCTCATGAAGAGGGAGTAACATAGTGGTCTCTTTCCAGCATGGCTCATGAAGAGGAAATAATATAGCGGTCTCTCTATCCAGCAGGACTCATGAAGAGTGAGTAATATAGTGGTCTCTGTCCAGCATGGCTCATGAAGAGGGAGAAATATAGTGGTTTCTGTCCAGCATGGCTCATAAAGAGGGAGTAACATGAATAGAGAGTAATATAGTGGTCTCTCTGTCCAGCATGGCTCATGAAGAGGGAGAAATATAGTGGTTTCTGTCCAGCATGGCTCATAAAGAGGGAGTAACATGAATAGAGAGTAATATAGTGGTCTCTCTATCCAGCAGGACTCATGAAGAGTGAGTAATATAGTGGTCTCTGTCCAGCATGACCCATGAATATGGAGTAATTTAGTGGTCTCTATCCAGCATGGCTCATGAAGAGGGAGTAATATAGTGGTCTCTCTGTCCAGTATGGCTCATGAAGAGGGAGTACTATAGTGGTCTCTGTCCAGCATGACTCATGAAGAGGGAGTCATTTAGTGGTCTCTGTCCATTATGGCTCATAAAGAGGGAGTTATATAGTGGTCTCTGTCCAGCATGGCTCATGAAGAGCGAGTAATATAGTGGTCTGTATCCAGCATGGCTCATGAAGAGGGAGTAATATTGTGGTCTCTATCCAGCATGACTCATGAAGAGGGAGTAATAAAATGGTCTCTCTATCCAGCATGGCTCATGAAGAGGGAGTAATGTAGTGGTCTCTGTCCAGAGTGCTCATGAAGAGGGAGTAATATAGTGGTCTCTCTGTCCAGCATGACTCATGAAGAGTTAGTAATATAGTGGTCTCTGTACAGCATGACTCATGAAGAGTTAGTAATATAGTGGTCTCTGTCCAGCATGACTCATGAAGAGTTAGTAATATACTGGTCTCTGTCCAGCATGGCTCATGAAGAGGGAGTAATATAATGGTCTCTGTCCAGCATGGCTCATGAAGAGGGAGTAATATAGTGGTCTCTGTCCAGCATGGCTCATGAAGAGGGAGTAATATAATGGTCTCTGTCCAGCATGGCTCATGAAGAGGGAGTAATATAGTGGTCTCTGTCCAGCATGGCTCATGAAGAGGGAGTAATATAATGGTCTCTGTCCAGCATGGCTCATGAAGAGGGAGTAATATAGTGGTCTCTGTCCAGCATGGCTCATGAAGAGGGAGTAATATAATGGTCTCTGTCCAGCATGGCTCATGAAGAGGGAGAAATATAGTGGTCTCTGTCCAGCATGGCTCATGAAGAGGGAGTAACATAGTGGTCTCTGTCCAGCATGGCTCATGAAGAGGGAGTAACATAGTGGTCTCTTTCCAGCATGGCTCATGAAGAGGAAGTAATATAGTGGTCTCTCTATCCAGCAGGACTCATGAAGAGTGAGTAATATAGTGGTCTCTGTCCAGCATGACCCGTGAATATGGAGTAATTTAGTGGTCTCTATCCAGCATGGCTCATGAAGAGGGAGTAATATAGTGGTCTCTCTATCCAGCATGGCTCATGAATAGAGAGTAATATAGTGGTCTCTCTGTCCAGCATGACTCATGAAGAGGGAGTAATGTAGTGGTCTCTGTCCAGCATGGCTCATGAAGAGGGAGTAACATAGTGGTCTCTTTCCAGCATGGCTCATGAAGAGGAAATAATATAGCGGTCTCTCTATCCAGCAGGACTCATGAAGAGTGAGTAATATAGTGGTCTCTGTCCAGCATGGCTCATGAAGAGGGAGAAATATAGTGGTTTCTGTCCAGCATGGCTCATAAAGAGGGAGTAACATGAATAGAGAGTAATATAGTGGTCTCTCTGTCCAGCATGGCTCATGAAGAGGGAGTAATATAGTGGTCTCTGTCCAGCATGGCTCATGAAGAGGGAGAAATATAGTGGTCTCTGTCCAGCATGGCTCATAAAGAGGGAGTAATATAGTGGTCTCTGTCCAGCATGGCTCATGAAGAGGGAGTAACATAGTGGTCTCTTTCCAGCATGGCTCATGGAGAGGAAGTAATATAGTGGTCTCTCTATCCAGCAGGACTCATGAAGAGTGAGTAATATAGTGGTCTCTGTCCAGCATGACCCATGAATATGGAGTAATTTAGTGGTCTCTATCCAGCATGGCTCATGAAGAGGGAGTAATATAGTGGTCTCTCTGTCCAGTATGGCTCATGAAGAGGGAGTACTATAGTGGTCTCTGTCCAGCATGACTCATGAAGAGGGAGTCATTTAGTGGTCTCTGTCCATTATGGCTCATAAAGAGGGAGTTATATAGTGGTCTCTGTCCAGCATGGCTCATGAAGAGCGAGTAATATAGTGGTCTGTATCCAGCATGGCTCATGAAGAGGGAGTAATATTGTGGTCTCTATCCAGCATGGCTAATGAAGAGGGAGTAATATAGTGGTCTCTCTATCCAGCATGGCTCATGAAGAGGGAGTAATATAGTGGTCTCTGTCCATCATGGCTCATGAAGAGGGAGTAATATAGTGGTCTCTGTCCATCATGGCTCATGAAGAGGGAGTAATATACTGGTCTCTGTCCAGCATGGCTCATGAAGAGGGAGTAATATAGTGGTCTCTGTCCATCATGGCTCATGAAGAGCGAGTAATATAATGGTCTCTGTCCAGCATGGCTCATGAAGAGGGAGTAATATAGTGGTCTCTGTCCATCATGGCTCATGAAGAGGGAGTAATATAGTGGTCTCTGTCCAGCATGGCTCATGAAGAGCGAGTAATATAATGGTCTCTGTCCAGCATGGCTCATAAAGAGGGAGTAATATAGTGGTCTCTCTGTCCAGCATGGCTCATGAAGAGGGAGTAATATAGTTGTCCCTCTGTCCAGCATTGCTCATGAAGAGGGAGTAGTATAGTGGTCTCTGTCCAGCATGGCTCATGAAGAGGGAGTAATATAGTGGTCTCTGTCCAGCATGGCTCATGAAGAGGGAGTAACATAGTGGTCTCTTTCCAGCATGGCTCATGAAGAGGAAATAATATAGTGGTCTCTCTATCCAGCAGGACTCATGAAGAGTGAGTAATATAGTGGTCTCTGTCCAGCATGGCTCATGAAGAGGGAGTAATATAGTGGTCTCTGTCCAGCATGGCTCATGAAGAGGGAGAAATATAGTGGTCTCTGTCCAGCATGGCTCATAAAGAGGGAGTAATATAGTGGTCTCTGTCCAGCATGGCTCATGAAGAGGGAGTAACATAGTGGTCTCTTTCCAGCATGGCTCATGGAGAGGAAGTAATATAGTGGTCTCTCTATCCAGCAGGACTCATGAAGAGTGAGTAATATAGTGGTCTCTGTCCAGCATGACCCATGAATATGGAGTAATTTAGTGGTCTCTATCCAGCATGGCTCATGAAGAGGGAGTAATATAGTGGTCTCTCTGTCCAGTATGGCTCATGAAGAGGGAGTACTATAGTGGTCTCTGTCCAGCATGACTCATGAAGAGGGAGTCATTTAGTGGTCTCTGTCCATTATGGCTCATAAAGAGGGAGTTATATAGTGGTCTCTGTCCAGCATGGCTCATGAAGAGCGAGTAATATAGTGGTCTGTATCCAGCATGGCTCATGAAGAGGGAGTAATATTGTGGTCTCTATCCAGCATGGCTCATGAAGAGGGAGTAATGTAGTGGTCTCTGTCCAGAGTGCTCATGAAGAGGGAGTAATATAGTGGTCTCTCTGTCCAGCATGACTCATGAAGAGTTAGTAATATAGTGGTCTCTGTACAGCATGGCTCATAAAGAGGGAGTAATATAGTGGTCTCTGTCCAGCATGGCTCATGAAGAGGGAGTAATATAGTGGTCTCTCTGTCCAGCATGGCTCATGAAGAGGGAGTAATATAGTTGTCCCTCTGTCCAGCATTGCTCATGAAGAGGGAGTAGTATAGTGGTCTCTGTCCAGCATGGCTCATGAAGAGGGAGTAATATAGTGGTCTCTGTCCAGCATGGCTCATGAAGAGGGAGTAACATAGTGGTCTCTTTCCAGCATGGCTCATGAAGAGGAAATAATATAGTGGTCTCTCTATCCAGCAGGACTCATGAAGAGTGAGTAATATAGTGGTCTCTGTCCAGCATGGCTCATGAAGAGGGAGTAATATAGTGGTCTCTGTCCAGCATGGCTCATGAAGAGGGAGAAATATAGTGGTCTCTGTCCAGCATGGCTCATAAAGAGGGAGTAATATAGTGGTCTCTGTCCAGCATGGCTCATGAAGAGGGAGTAACATAGTGGTCTCTTTCCAGCATGGCTCATGGAGAGGAAGTAATATAGTGGTCTCTGTCCAGCATGGCTCATGAAGAGGGAGTAATATAGTGGTCTCTGTCCAGCATGGCTCATGAAGAGGGAGAAATATAGTGGTCTCTGTCCAGCATGGCTCATAAAGAGGGAGTAATATAGTGGTCTCTGTCCAGCATGACCCATGAATATGGAGTAATTTAGTGGTCTCTATCCAGCATGGCTCATGAAGAGGGAGTAATATAGTGGTCTCTCTGTCCAGTATGGCTCATGAAGAGGGAGTACTATAGTGGTCTCTGTCCAGCATGACTCATGAAGAGGGAGTCATTTAGTGGTCTCTGTCCATTATGGCTCATAAAGAGGGAGTTATATAGTGGTCTCTGTCCAGCATGGCTCATGAAGAGCGAGTAATATAGTGGTCTGTATCCAGCATGGCTCATGAAGAGGGAGTAATATTGTGGTCTCTATCCAGCATGACTCATGAAGAGGGAGTAATAAAATGGTCTCTCTATCCAGCATGGCTCATGAAGAGGGAGTAATGTAGTGGTCTCTGTCCAGAGTGCTCATGAAGAGGGAGTAATATAGTGGTCTCTGTACAGCATGACTCATGAAGAGTTAGTAATATAGTGGTCTCTATCCAGCATGGCTCATGAAGAGGGAGTAATATAGTGGTCTCTGTCCAGCATGGCTCATGAAGAGGGAGTAATATAGTGGTCTCTATCCAGCATGGCTCATGAAGAGGGAGTAATATAGTGGTCTCTGTCCAGCATGGCTCATGAAGAGGGAGTAATATAATGGTCTCTGTCCAGCATGGCTCATGAAGAGGGAGAAATATAGTGGTCTCTGTCCAGCATGGCTCATGAAGAGGGAGTAACATAGTGGTCTCTGTCCAGCATGGCTCATGAAGAGGGAGTAACATAGTGGTCTCTTTCCAGCATGGCTCATGAAGAGGAAGTAATATAGTGGTCTCTCTATCCAGCAGGACTCATGAAGAGTGAGTAATATAGTGGTCTCTGTCCAGCATGACCCGTGAATATGGAGTAATTTAGTGGTCTCTATCCAGCATGGCTCATGAAGAGGGAGTAATATAGTGGTCTCTCTATCCAGCATGGCTCATGAATAGAGAGTAATATAGTGGTCTCTCTGTCCAGCATGACTCATGAAGAGGGAGTAATGTAGTGGTCTCTGTCCAGCATGGCTCATGAAGAGGGAGTAACATAGTGGTCTCTTTCCAGCATGGCTCATGAAGAGGAAATAATATAGTGGTCTCTCTATCCAGCAGGACTCATGAAGAGTGAGTAATATAGTGGTCTCTGTCCAGCATGGCTCATGAAGAGGGAGAAATATAGTGGTTTCTGTCCAGCATGGCTCATAAAGAGGGAGTAACATGAATAGAGAGTAATATAGTGGTCTCTCTGTCCAGCATGACTCATGAAGAGGGAGTAATGTAGTGGTCTCTGTCCAGCATGGCTCATGAAGAGGGAGTAACATAGTGGTCTCTTTCCAGCATGGCTCATGAAGAGGAAATAATATAGTGGTCTCTCTATCCAGCAGGACTCATGAAGAGTGAGTAATATAGTGGTCTCTGTCCAGCATGGCTCATGAAGAGGGAGAAATATAGTGGTCTCTGTCCAGCATGGCTCATAAAGAGGTAGTAATTTAGTGGTCTCTGTCCAGCATGGCTCATGAAGAGGGAGTAACATAGTGGTCTCTTTCCAGCATGGCTCATGAAGAGGAAGTAATATAGTGGTCTCTCTATCCAGCAGGACTCATGAAGAGTGAGTAATATAGTGGTCTCTGTCCAGCATGACCCATGAATATGGAGTAATATAGTGGTCTCTATCCAGCATGGCTCATGAAGAGGGAGTAATATAGTGGTCTCTCTATCCAGCATGGCTCATGAATAGAGAGTAATATAGTGGTCTCTCTGTCCAGCATGATTCATGAAGAGGGAGTAATGTAGTGGTCTCTCTGTCCAGCATGCCTCATGAATAGTGAGTAATATTGTGGTCTCTCTGTCCAGCATGGCTCATGAAGAGGGAGTAATATAGTGGTCTCTGTCCAGCATGACCCATGAATATGGAGTAATTTAGTGGTCTCTATCCAGCATGGCTCATGAAGAGGGAGTAATATAGTGGTCTCTCTATCCAGCATGGCTCATGAATAGAGAGTAATATAGTGGTCTCTCTGTCCAGCATGACTCATGAAGAGGGAGTAATGTAGTGGTCTCTCTGTCCAGCATGCCTCATGAATAGTGAGTAATATTGTGGTCTCTCTGTCCAGCATGGCTCATGAAGAGGGAGTAATATAGTGGTCTTTCTGTCCAGCATAGCTCATGAAGAGGGAGTAATATTGTGGTCTCTCTGTCCAGCATGGCTCATGAAGAGGGAGTAATATAGTGGTCTTTCTGTCCAGCATGTCTCATGAAGAAGGAGTAATATAGTGGTCTCTGTCCAGCATGGCTCATGAAGTGGGAGTAATATAGTGGTCTCTCTATCCAGCATGGCTCATGAAGAGGGAGTAATATAGTGGTCTCTGTACAGCATGACTAATGAAGAGGGAGTAATATAGTGGTCTCTCTGTCCATTATGACTCATAAAGAGGGAGTAATATAGTGGTCTCTCTATCCAGCATGGCTCATGAAGAGGGAGTAATATAGTGGTCTCTCTGTCCAGCAAGACTCATGAAAAGGGTCTCAAGGAGAGCCAATGAAGAGAGTGGGATCAGCTACCGCACAGGCCAGTCAAAGCCCTTCTCTGTCCCATTACTCCAATGGTGGAACCAGTTTCCCCCTGATGCTCGGACAGCAGAGTCCCTTTTTATTATTGTATTTTACTACTAGCACTAACTTTGTGATCTCTGTGCAGTGTGGGAGCAATGAGCCATCTGCAATCTTTTTGGACTCCAACTCTATTCAAATTAAAGGTTCAGCAGGTTCTTGGGGAAAAGAAAAAGACCCCAAACTGTTTCTATTAGACAAAGTGCTGAGATCTTGATTCACTGTATTATCTGAGTTCAAATTTGTCTAAGAATGTGTCCGCTAAGCACTCTGAATGAATAGGGCTATTTTATGTACAGTATAGGCATTTTTATTTAGAATTCATAAAGAGCAGCCATTTTACAAGGCTGGATTACATAAAATCCTAAGTGGAGGAGAGGAGATACTGACATTACCATGAAGCCACATCGAGTCCTACTTGCCGTACACACACACACGTCAGTTTTTTATGCTTTGGGAATGGACGTTCTCCCTCTCTCTTCCATCTCTATCTCTGTCCCTCCCTCTCTCACTTCCTCCATCTTGTCTGGCTAACATGCTTGTCCTTAATTTGCCTCTCCTGCACAATCTCTCATTCTCTATCCCTCTGTGACTTACACACTCACATACTATCTCCTCCCTTCTCCAACCTGTCTTCCCCATTGACTTACGCTTTGTTTTGTTCTTGCTATCACCATGCCTCTTCTTGCTTATATGCTCCCTCTCCTCTACTTTCTCATCTCTTTCCTCTTCCTCTCACTCTCTCTCTGTCTGTCTCTATGAGGCCGGAGGAACATCCTGTCTCCTTCTGGCTGGGAATATTAAGAGACCATACTCTTCTCTCGGCTGTCTTTGTGTCTAAGTACAGCAGTCTCCAAGGTTACATAACCTCGCATCAAATCAACAATGACCTTTGTCTGACTTTAGCAGCCAGTGTTCTGGGACAGAGCACCCCATGGGACCGTCAGGCACGTCACCTGAAGACTCGCCTCTTATCCCCAACGAAAAGGCCACTGCAAGAGAAGGGCTCGGTTGAGCACGGCTGGAAACTGTTCAGCTGAAGAGTGACCCCACAAGTTTAGCTGTACAAGACAGTGAGTGAGTGAGAGAGAGAGAGAGAGAGAGAGAGAGAGAGAGAGAGAGAGAGAGAGAGAGAGAGAGAGAGAGAGAGAGAGAGAGAGAGAGAGAGAGAGAGAGAGAGAGAGAGAGAGAGAGAGAGAGAGGGAGAGAGAGAGAGAGAAAGAGAGAGAGAGCACGAGCCTCTTGTTTATGCTGACTAGAGAGTTGCTGACTGTGCTCACCTAGGTTATTTTGGGGTCAGGGAGAGGTGAGGCTACAGATAGCTAGGCATGGCTCCTCTACAAGACATGTACTTTCACAAAAACTTTTGAAACAGTAGTAGAAAAGAAACAGGTTCCTCATGAAGAAACAGGAGCAGAAAAGAAACAGGTTCCTCATGAAGAAACAGTAGCAGAAAAGAAACAGGTTCCTCATGAAGAAACAGTAGTTGAAAAGAAACAGGTTCCTCATAAAGAAACAGTAGCAGAAAAGAAACAGGTTCCTCATGAAGAAACAGTAGCAGAAAAGAAACAGGTTCCTCATGAAGAAACAGTAGTTGAAAAGAAACAGGTTCCTCATAAAGAAACAGTAGCAGAAAAGAAACAGGTTCCTCATAAAGAAACAGGAGCAGAAAAGAAACAGGTTCCTCATAAAGAAACAGGAGCAGAAAAGAAACAGATTCCTCATAAAGAAACAGTAGCAGAAAAGAAACAGATTCCTCATGAAGAAACAGTAGTAGAAAAGAAACAGGTTCCTCATAAAGAAACAGGAGCAGAAAAGAAACAGGTTCCTCATAAAGAAACAGGAGCAGAAAAGAAACAGATTCCTCATAAAGAAACAGTAGCACAAAAGAAACAGATTCCTCATGAAGAAACAGTAGTAGAAAAGAAACAGGTTCCTCATAAAGAAACAGGAGCAGAAGAGAAACAGGTTCCCCATAAAGAAACAGTAGCAGAAAATAAACAGATTACTCATGAAGAAACAGTAGTAGAAAAGAAACAGGTTCCTCATAAAGAAACAGGAGCAGAAAAGAAACAGGTTCCTCATAAAGAAACAGTAGCACAAAAGAAACAGGTTCCTCATAAAGAAACAGGAGCAGAAAAGAAACAGGTTCCTCATAAAGAAACAGTAGCAGAAAAGAAACAGGTTCCTCATGAAGAAACAGTAGTAGAAAAGAAACAGGTTCCTCATAAAGAAACAGTAGCAGAAAAGAAACAGGTTCCTCATGAAGAAACAGTAGTTGAAAAGAAACAGGTTCCTCATAAAGAAACAGTAGCAGAAAAGAAACAGGTTCCTCATGAAGAAACAGAAGCAGAAAAGAAACAGGTTCCTCATGAAGAAACAGTAGTTGAAAAGAAACAGGTTCCTCATAAAGAAACAGTAGCAGAAAAGAAACAGGTTCCTCATAAAGAAACAGTAGAACCACTAGACAGCATGACAGGGATTTTTTTTTAAAGGCAGTGGAGGAAATGGGCCATGATATCCTACACATCCTGCACTCTGGTGGTGAGAGGCAGTACTTCATGCAGGCAGGAAGGGCACTCCTGCTCCTATAAGCTTGGGGAAGAAAGGAAAGCTGTGTCCATGGGAACGGGCTTGGAATACTGATGCCACAGTGCAGGGGTGCATTGGAGCTGCAGTCTATTCTGGCAAGCTCAGGCTAAGGCCTTAGGTATTCTCATTACAGCTGTCCTCTGAAGGCTATCATCAAATCTTACCTTTTTGTCAAAACTGGGCTTACAAGGTACCCCCTGTCACTATTATTCGATTGTGAATAATAATAATAATACAACATTGATCAAATAGCAGCAGTGAAATAGTCTCTCATCATGTCCACATTGCATTTGTCACTAAGCTTGTCAAAGTCCCCAGTCAGTCCTTCTGGTCCCCATAAGGGATTGTATGATTTGTGACCCACTGCCTCTAAATGTTGAAAGTAAAGAGACATTAGACTAAAATGCACCATGAACTCCTTCTTTTCCCCCACTGGTAACGGCCGTGGCCAAACTTGGAGATGTTGTCGATTAACTTAAGGTCGATCTTCTCCAGGGCAAGATGGCTCGACTGCACCAACAGAGACTGAAAACAGAAGTGAATCAATATGACATTTTGCAACCACAAGGTATATGCCTTTCATATACAGTGGGGAGAACAAGTATTTGATACACTGCCGATTTTGCAGGTTTTCCTACTTACAAAGCATGTAGAGGTCTGTAATTTTTATCATAGGTACACTTCAACTGTGAGAGACGGAATCTAAAACAAAAATCCAGAAAATCACATTGTATGATTTTTAAGTAATTAATTTGCATTTTATTGCATGACGTAAGTATATAATCTTTGGAGGGAGCTGAAAGTCCGTATTGCCCAGCGACAGCCCCAAAACCTGAAGGATCTGGAGATGGTCTGCATGGAGGAGTGGGCCAAAATCCCTGCTGCAGTGTGTGCAAACCTGGTCAAGAACTACAGGAAACGTATGATCTCTGTAATTGCAAACAAAGGTTTCTGTACCAAATATTAAGTTCTGCTTTTCTGATGTATCAAATACTTACGTCATGCAATAAAATGCAAATTAATTACTTAAAAATCATACAATGTGATTTTCTGGATTTTTGTTTTAGATTCCGTCTCTCACAGTTGAAGTGTACCTATGATATAAATTACAGACCTCTACATGCTTTGTAAGTAGGAAAACCTGTGAAATCGGCAGTGTATCAAATACTTGTTCTCCCCACTGTATATAGGTGCATGATTTGTGATCCGCCATCTACTAATGAGATTCCATGTTTTATTCTTCAACTGTCTTCAACAGTTCATGTTTCAGCATGTTGAAATATTGTACTGTATCGTCCCTCTATTACCTGCTGGATGAGGGACGGGGGAGTCATGGTCTCCTTCAGACAGACAGACTCCTGACCATATCCTCTCCATGAGACCTGAGTGTGAGGTCCTCCCTGATGGTCTGTCTCCCTGGCTGTCAGACTCCCTGCCATAGTGGCGCAGTCAGTTCCCTCACCCTGCAGGACAACACTGACTCTCTGCCAGCCTATCTGCCAGGCCCAGGCCAGGACACCCCTCACAAACCTACACACAGGCACACGAGCATGCACAAACACACTCACTCACACAATGCTTGGCCCTCCTCTCTCCTGTCTCAGCATGCTCCCTGGCTAGATGGCTCCAGTCCCACTACTAACAGCTGCTGCCTCAGGCCTGGGGCCCGGACCCACTGTACTGGACTGGAGGTTCCACTGCTCCAGACCCAAAGCCCCAGCCCAGGACAACAACAAACAACCTTATTCCTCTGACTGGCATTACAATTACATACCAGGTTATCTGAGACAAACCTACATAACACACCAGTTGAAAAAATAATAAAACATAATTACAGTAGAAGAGCAGAGGCAGGGCCTCCCGAGTGGGACAGTGGTCTAAGACACTGCATCACAGTGCTAGCTGTGCCACTAGAGATTCTGGGTTCGAGTCCAGGTTCTGTAGCAGCCAGCCGTGACTGGAAGACCCATGACCTTGACCTTTGCCTCTCCCGAGTCCATACGGGAGTTGCAACAATGAGACAAGACTGTAACTACAGTGCCTTGCAAAAGTATTCATCCCCCTTGGTGTTTCTCCTATTTTGTTGCATTACAACCTGGATTTTTATTTGGATTTCATGTATGGAAAGGTGGATCGTGTATATGTATTCACCCACTTTGCTATGAAGCCCCTAAATAAGATCTGGTGCAACCAATTACCTTCATAAGTCACATAATTAGTTAAATAAAGTCCACCTGTGTGCAATCTAAGCGTCACATTATCTCAGTATATAACAACTGTTCTGAAAGGCCCATGAGTCTGCAACACCACTAAGCGAGGGGCACCACCAAGGAAGCGGCACCATAAAGACCAATGAGCTCTCCAAACAGGTCAGGGACAAAGTTCTGGAGAGGTACAGATCAGGGTTGGGTTATAAAAAAAAAAACTTTGAACATCCCATGGAGCGCCATTAAATCCATTATTAAAAAATTGAAATAATATGGCACCACAACAAACCTGCCAAGGCAAGGAGGGTATTAATCAGAGAGGCAACAAAGATACCAAAGATAACCCTGAAGGAGCTGCAAAACTCCACAGCGGAGATTGGAGTATCTGTCCATAGGACCACTTTAAGCCGTACACTCCACAGAGCTGGACTTTACGGAAGAGTGTCCAGAAAAAATCCATTGCTAAAAGAAAAAATAAGTAAATATGTTTGGTGTTCACCAAAAGACATGTGGAGACTCCCCAAACATATGGAAGAAGGTACTCTGGTCAGATGAGACTAAAATGTAGCTTTTTGGCCATCAAGGAAAATGCTATGTCTGGCGCAAACCCAACACCTCTCATCACCCCAAGAATACCATCCCCACAGTGAAGCCTGGTGGTGGCAGCATCATGTTGTGGGGATGTTTTTCATCGGCAGGGACTGGGAAACTGGTCAGAATTGAAGGAATGATGGATGGCGCTAAATACAGGGACATTCTTGGCATTCTGGTTTCAGTCTTCCAGAGAATTGAGATTGGGACGGAGGTTCACCTTCCAGCCGGACAATGACCCTAAGCATACTGCTAATGCAACACTTGAGTGGTTTAAGGGGAAACATGTAAATGCCTTGGAATGGCCTAGTCAAAGCCCAGATCAATCCAATTGAGAATCTGTGGTATGACTTAAAGATTGCTGTACACCAGCGGAACCCATCCAACTTGAAGGAGCTGGAGCAGTTTTACCTTGAAGAATGGGCAAAAATCCCAGTGGCTAGATGTGCCAAGCTGATAGAGGCATACCCCAAGAGACTTGCAGCTGTAATTGCTGCAAAAGGTGGCTCTACAAAGTATTGCCTTTGGGGGGGTGAATAGTTATTCCTGCACAAGATTTCTGTTTTTTTGTCTTATTTCTTGTTTGTTTCACAATAAAAAATACTTTGCATCTTCAAAGTGGTAGGCATGTTGTGTAAATGAAATGATAAAAACCCACAAAAAAATCTATGTTAATTCCATGTTTTAAGGCAACAAAATAGGAAAAATGATAAGGGGGGTGAATAATTTCACACGCCACTGTACCAATGGATACCATGAAATTGGGTAAAAAAAAAAGGGTAAAAAAAAAATTATATCAGAGGCAGAAATGCTGTTTCATAATTGATAAAGCCCTGAGAAGGTACTTCAGAGCAGATGGAGAGATTCTTCCAGAAAGAGGCCATTACCTGAACAGTTGACCTCACCTCCATTAGAAAGGCAGGGAGTAATTAGTTCTGTATTTTACAGTGTTACTGGCAGATTTGGAGAAAGAAGTGATATTATGTATAAGAGTGCTGTAGGTGTTGGGACTGGACGTATCTGTGCTTGCGCTGCAGTGAGGGTCAGTGCCTCTGGAGGTTATTATTACACAACACAGGCCATCTCCATGACTCTCCCTCCAGACACTGTATCACTTCTTTCAGTGGATGCATCATGTTCATATCACATTCTTTGTTTCCCCTCCTTGGACCTCAACGACGAGAAATGCTTCCGTTGGGGAAAGTTTTGAAAAACTGAAATGTGCTATTGTGTGAACAATGCTCCAAAGACTTAAAGTAGCACTCCAGTCTCATTCTCACCTCATTGGACACCGGATTTATTTAACAAAAGGCACATCTCAATAGGTGGTCCAGGCATGTCTGACACGGCACAAGTGGGGGTGTTCTCTATTGCTCTTCTATTGTTCCTCGAGCCAATGGACTTCCCATCAAACCAACTCCTTGAATGCCCTCCTCCTGGTAGTTTGCAGTTGTGTCTAAAAAACACTATTTTAATCAAAACATATTTGTTTACCCTTTACTGTGTGTACTTTACTGTCTTTATACTTGGGATATCACCTTAACAGGAAAAGTGAAAAAATCGCTGGAGGACATCTTTAAGTAAATAGGAAATAAGGACCTTGAAAATCCTTCTGAAAATCCAATTTTTTGCAAAGGGTGCAGAAACTGTATTATGCAGAGATGTATAGCAGGAGACGTGAGGGACGTCTAAATGGAGTGCGAGGCCCTCAGGGTCCTTCTCATTACATGCTGAAGTGGAGGTGAAAGCACTTTTGAGTGGAAGGCTTAATTGCTGTACAGAGCTAGGTGAGCCCTAGGTGAGCCCTAAAGCCAAATATGGTTAGAACACATGGACATACACAGAGTGTACAAAACATTAGGAACACCTGCTCTTACCATGACAGACTGACCAGGTGAAAGCTATGCTCCCTTATTGATGTAACTTGTGAAATCCACTTCAATCGGTGTAGATGAAGGGGAGGAGACGGGTTAAAGAACATTTTTAAGCCTGTAGACAATTGAGACAAGAATTGTGTGTGTGCCATTCAGATAGTGAACGGGCACGACAAAATATTTAAGTGCCTTTGAACAGGGTATGGTAGTATGTGCCAGGCGCACCAATTTGTGTCAAGAACTGCAATGCTGCTGGGTTTTTACATGTTCAACAGTTTTCTGTGTGTACCAAGAATGGTCAACCACCCAATGGACTTCCAGCCAACTGTTGGATAAACCTGTCAATAATCAACTGACTGGCTTTCTTGATGTTTATAGTATTCTCTCAAGTATTCAATCTGGCTTCCGCTCAGGTTATGGGTGTGTCACCATTGCCCTTGATTCTAAGCAACATTGTGCTGCTATTTTTATTGACTTGGCCAAAGCTTTTGATACGGTAGACCATTCCATTCTTGTGGGCCGGCTAAGGACTATTGGTGTCTCTGAGGGGTCTTTGGCCTGGTTTGCTAACTATTTATTTATTTTATTTCACCTTTATTTAACCAGGTAGGCTAGTTGAGAACAAGTTCTCATTTACAACTGCGAACTGGCCAAGATAAAGCATAGCAGTGTGAACAGACAACACAGAGTTACACATGGAGTAAACAATTAACAAGTCAATAACACAGTAGAAAAAAAGAGAGTCTATATACATTGTGTGCAAAAGGCATGAGGAGGTAGGCGAATAGTTACAATTTTGCAGATTAACACTGGAGTGATAAACGATCAGATGGTCATGTACAGGTAAAGATATTGGTGTGCAAAAGAGCAGAAAAGTAAATAAATAAAAACAGTATGGGGATGAGGTAGGTAAAATTGGGTGGGCTATTTACCGATAGACTATGTACAGCTGCAGCGATCGGTTAGCTGCTCAGATAGCAAATGTTTGAAGTTGGTGAGGGAGATAAAAGTCTCCAACTTCAGCGATTTTTGAATTTTGTTCCAGTCACAGGCAGCAGAGAACTAGAACGAAAGGCGGCCAAATGAGGTGTTGGTTTTAGGGATGATCAGTGAGATACACCTGCTGGAGCATGTGCTACGGGTGGGTGTTGCCATCGTGACCAGTGAACTGAGATAAGGCGGAGCTTTACCTAGCATGGACTTGTAGATGACCTGGAGCCAGTGGGTCTGGCGGTGAGGGCCAGCCGACTAGAGCATACAGGTCGCAGTGGTGGGTGGTATAAGGTGCTTTAGTAACAAAACGGATGGCACTGTGATAAACTGCATCCAGTTTGCTGGGTAGAGTGTTGGAAGCTATTTTGTAGATGACATCTCTCAAAGAGTGCAGTGTATAAAGTCAGGATATCTGCTGTCTCAGCCACTGCCTGTCACCAAGGAAGTACCCCAAGGACGGTGCACTGTCCTTCTCTCAGCACATACCAAAGCTGCAGGTGTATGTTGGTTAAATCTAGACTTGGTTTCCTCTATCGTAATCACTCTTTCACCTCAGCTGCCAAACTAACCCTGACTCGGATGACCATCCTACCCCAGCTAGATTAGACTTAATGTATAGATCGGCAGGTAAAGGTGCTCTCAGGCGGCTAATGTTTACCATTCGGCCATCGGAATTGCCACCAATGCTCCTTATAGGACACTCTACTCTGTAAACGGGTCATCTCTGTATACCCGTCGCAAGACCCACCGATTGATGTTTATTTATAAAACCGTCTTAGGCCTCACTCCCCCCTATCCGAGGTATCTACTGCAGCCCTCATCCTCCACCTGTTACGCCAGTGACATTGTGCCAAAGTTTCCACAAGCGGAAACATTCGACCCAACAAATTGAGGCTGAGGGCAAAAGGGTGTGCAACTCAATAGGTGTTAATGTTCTGTACACTTTGTATAGCCAGTTGGCTTGCATTTAGAAAGACGTGGCTGTATACTTTCACATTCATGTAAAGCAATGGTCTAAATCTGACAAGGAATTTATCTACATACCATCATCCTGATTAGTGCGCTCTGGACTGCAGTGTCCATTCCCTTGAAAATCCAGACAGCCTACAGCAGCAGGCCATATCACAGTAGTCCAGTCACTTTCTCAGTGTTGATGGAATAAGTGCCAAGATCTGTTACCCTGACCAAATTCCCATTACGCACAATGATTGTAGCAGAGAGCATTTATACAATGCGTACCTCTTGCCGTGTAACTATGCAGGCAGTCGTGAGATTCACAACCCAACTATTAACCTTGAACTGTACTAATTAACCACAGCTGCTGTTTATTATTCACCAAGCTGTCATCTGCAGCTTCCCAAAATGCTGACAGGCAGCGTTACAGGGCAACCAGTACTGCCCAAATGCATCATCCTTCAGCTCCCGCAAGGTAGGCAACTGCTACACTGAACAGGCAAGCAGCGCTTTTGAAGTCAGTTTATTTCATGAGCCATGTTGATCTTGACAAGTTTGAGGGCTGATCGTCAACAGGCAGTACGCACAGCCAAAATGGACCGTATAGTGAACAATTGCCTCAATTTTAAACTGCATTATTTGACTTTATAGCAACGTGTACACCAGTGTTAGACAATAGGTGGTACAAACAGTTGCTACACGACTAACGTAAAAAATAAAGTCAAATTTTTCCCTGAAGGCTGCTGGGCTGTCAACTGTCCTACTTATCAAGACTCAAATTGATTTAGCAAATAAGAAATTCATTTGTTGAACAAACTCATGCATCGACCCAAATACAAGAACTAAAATTGCCTGGCCCACGTAGGCCTCACATAGCCTCAGATTCAAGTGTGAGATTATGCATATCATAAGAAACGAGAAAGGGCTTTTCACTTGTTTTATTATTAAACAACTCCGCAGTGCAGCATGAGGACTCATACCACCAGACAGAGCTAGAGGACACGACATTTAGGCAGTCTCTTCCTTGGCAATGCGGTCCTTCTTGAGTGGTCCCTGTAGACAAAAAGGACAAGTGGTCAGTGTCAACGCATATACAGAGTTTAATAAGCAACCTCTACACCATCTGTGGCTCCAGGGGTGATGTTCCCAGAGAGTGAACAGGGAACAGCAAAAAAATGATGCCGCTCCCCTGCCTCACTGAAGTTTGATCTGGCACCTGAATGGAACCCAAATTCATACCAAGAGTGAACCAGGTTACGATAAGTGCACTATGGGCATAGGGGACTGAGCTGCAATGCCAGTTGTATGTAACTAGGGTGGGTCCACTACATTGATCCAGGGGACTTGTGAAACAGAGTGAAGACAAGAGAAGAGACAAGTAAATGTCATGGAAACTGAACGCACCATGAACGCCTTCTTTTCCTCCACTGTCTGGAAGCGGCCGTGGCCAAACTTGGAGGTGGTGTCGATGAACTTCAGGTCGATCTTCTCCGTGGCACGACGGCTGGACTGCACCAACAGAGACTGAAAAAAATAGGAATATTTTTTTAAATATACAGATGTGATGCATTCCTTTAACGGGCCATACAGGACAACAATATTTAGCGCATTGTCCATCTGGTATGAAACAAATGCCCTAAAGTCAATACACGCCAGAACTCTACATGCAACAGGGCCAGCACACGGCCATTCGTTTCATCGGCCCAGGGAGGGAACTACCCGTATTTAATATGTACCTATTCAGTTCAGCCAACTTATAAGTACCTAAATGCCAACTGACAATGCATTGGAATAAGCATGCATAAGATGGAATTGTCCCTTTCCTCACCTTACGCAGGGTTAGCACCCTCTTCTTGACTCCAATTGTGCAGCCCTTCAGCATGACAAAGTCATTGGTCACCTCTCCGTAGTGGACGAAGCCACCCAAAGGGGTGATGCTCTTGTTGGACAGATCGTACTCTGTGGCGGCGTTGTTCTTCACCAGCTTGCCGTCCTTGGTGTGGTAGCCCTGGCCGATCTTGTAGATCTTCTTGTTGATCTCTGTGCGGTGGTGGTAGCCCTTCTGACCAGCACGGGCCACAGAGAAGGCCACACGGGAGGGATGCCAAGCACCGATACAGGCCACCTTACGCAGACCACGATGGGTCTTACGGGGGAGCTTCTTTGTGTGCCAACGGCTGGTGACACCTAAAGGGGAAATTTCAATGTTTAGTACCTGAGGACTTGGCATGAATAACTGAAGCTTGGTTAACTACAGTCATTGGTGGGTTGTGGTCTCAGAAGGCAGCATGGAATGCATCCTCATGCGTGTCAGACGCCATGCCTGACAGTGTTCCGTGGTCACACACAAAGCCCTTGACCTTGTGACTAGGGGGCAGTATTTTCATTTTTGGAAAAATAATGTTCCTGTAGTAAACGGGATATTTTGTCGGGACAAGACGCTCGACTATTCATATAATTGACAGCTTAGGATAGCAACATCAACGTTTCCTAAACTGTAAAAAGATTCTGTGAGTGTAACAGAACTGATGTTGCAGGCGAAAATCCAAACAGGAAGGGACTCTTATTTAGAAGGCTCTGCGTTCCTATGTGTCCAGTGAATGGATAAATGCGGCCATTGTTTCTCTCCATCCTACTAAGAAACCACCAGTCCCGGTTGATATATTATCGAATAGGTATTTGAAAAACACCTTGAGGGTTGATTATAAACAACGTTTGCTATGTTTGTCAATATTATGGAGCTAATTTGGAATATTTTTCTGCGTTTTCGTGATTGTAATTTCCGGGTGATTTCTCAGCCAAACGTGAACAAACGAAGCCATTTCCCCTACAAAAATAATATTTTAGGAAAGAAGGAACATTGGCTATCTAACTGGGAGTGTCGTGAGTGAAAACATACGAAGCTCAAAGGTAAACGATTTAATTTGATTGCTTTTCTGATTTCCGTGACCAAGTTACCTGCTGCTAGCTGGACAAAATGCTATGCTAGGCTATCGAATAAACTTACAAATGCTTGCCTAGCTTTGGCTGTAAAGCATATTTAGTAAATCTGCGATCATAGGGTGATTAACATAAGGCTAAGCTGTGTCTCAATATATTTCACTTGTGATCCTCATGAATGGGAATATTTATGTCTGTTGAGTTATGCTAATTAGTGTCAGTCGATGATTACACTCCCTCATGCGGGATGGGGAGTCACTAGAGGTTAAGACACATACCTTTGTATCCGTGACCCTTTGTGACACCGATAACGTCGATCATCTCATCCTGGGTGAAGACATTGGTGATGGGGATAGACTGTTCCAGCTTCTCACGGGCCCAGTCCACCTTGTCAGAGATGGAGCCTCCATTGAGCTGCACCTCCATCAGGTGGGACTTTTTCTGCCTCAGGGGCAGCAGCCTCATCTGGAGGGGAGGAGAGAGGCAGGTGAGCCTGCTAGTCCTGGGACAAGGACCAGTATAGCTAGTACAAACACTTCGTATTTATCCCAAAAGTGGGTTAAAATGTGATACAGGGGACATTGTCTCAGAAGGAAGGCAGCATGGAATGTATCCTCATGCGTGTCGGACGTCATGCCTGACGCTGTGTTCCGTGGTCTCATCACAGACAAAGGGAAATCTGATTCATTTAAACTATGTGGCATTGCAGGGAGCGTATTCTATCCTGCTCAGACTCACCTGTGTGTGGGCGATGATGCGGACGACCTGGCAGTACTTCTTCATGGAGGCGAAGTCCTTCTCCAGCTGCTTCTTGCCCTCGTCATCCTGCCACTTCTTGCAATACTTTGTGAAGGCCTTCTTCTTGGACTTGTACCTAAGAGCATGCAGCATGACCGGAGGGTAGGGGAGAAGAGGCACACGAGTTGGCACAGGTCCTTCATAACCCCAGGGGGCCAGCGGAAGAACACTGTACTCAGCTGCTCGCCCAGCCTTCACAGGGGCGAAGGGGGCAGTTACAGCCTCAGAAGGGTTTTCGGCTCATGGCGCGGTGTCTAAGAAGCACTTTCCACCGGCCAGAGGAGCCCGGAGCTCATCGGGCCAAGAGGCACCCGAGCGGAGCTGCCACCAGGGGGGCACCGGATGTTAAGACTCGCTCACTGAAACACCACATGTTCTATATGTCGAGCAACATGCTTCAAAGCTCATATTTAAGCGTAATTAAACACTATCCAACCAATAGTCAAAATGTTTGTTTAAATATCTATTATTTTTCATGAGTATAATGACTCACCAGTTCCTGTAGAAGCGACGCTTGCACTCATCACTGATGTGCTCAGCGAAGATGGTCTTGAAGGAACGCAGGCCACGGGGCGTCTCGACATAACCCACAACACCCACCACAACCATGGGAGGAGTCTCCACAATGGTCACAGCCTCAACCACTTCCTTTTTGTTCACCTCTGTAGGAAAATAGTAGTCAGGTATAAAGGTTAGTAATACAGGAGTTCACAGTAGACTTAAATTGCATAATGTCAATGCTCAACGACTGCGCTCAGTGCTCGACATTCAGCAAGGGTTAGACCCAATATGTCCACCCGTCGAGGGGATCATCACAGGCAGAAAAAAAAGACAAACACTAAAGCAAGACCGAAACTAATATGGCTTGGTTATGTATTCATAAATCCCACAGCAATATTCACCCAGTCAATTAAACAAAACAAAATGAAGCCAAATACTCACTTGAGCCAGGTCTGTCGACTTCACGCACGATGTGAGTCATGCCAGCCTTGTAGCCAAGGAAGGCAGTCAAGTGGACTGGCTTGCTGGGGTCATCCTTGGGGAAACTCTTCACCTTACCACGGTGACGTCTGCTCCTCTTACGGGGCAGGAAACCCAAGGATCCGTGGCGGGGAGCCGAAAATTTACGGTGGGACTGTAAGACAACGCAATTCAGCACATTGTCCATGAGGCATACAAAGCTATATGAACGCACTTCGAGTCAGCATGTCAGAACTCGACATTGAACAGGAACAGCACGAGGCCAACCATTCTGTCCGCCCGTCGAGGGACTCGTCACCCATATTTAATGCAACCTCACTAAATAAATCCCAATTAAATAAATCCCAACTGAAGGAAGTAAACAAAGTCTTGGAATAAACATGTGTAACGGTAGTCGTTAGAGGTTCGGAGGACCTTGACTAGCTACTGTTGGGCGAGCTAATGGGTCAGGCCTCGTAAGGTAAAGCCCGTTATAAAAACGGTAGAAATTTAACTAGCACGTTGTCAGTTTTAAACCAGTTTGATTGTTAACTAACGTTACAAAATGTCTATTTAAAATGTATTTGAGTAACAAAGCATGCTAGGCCTCAGTGTATCAGCCATTTTAAACTACCAGTAGGCCAACGATTACTTCATACATTCATTCTGTAATAATCTAAGACCATGTTATTATGGTAAGGTCTAACATACAACTGTATTAATTACAGATAGAC
Source organism: Oncorhynchus mykiss (assembly GCF_057628025.1). Lineage (NCBI taxonomy): Eukaryota > Metazoa > Chordata > Actinopteri > Salmoniformes > Salmonidae > Oncorhynchus > Oncorhynchus mykiss. The sequence continues at coordinate 57,491,992 of NC_143034.1, forward strand.
ACATCTTACCTATTAACTTAGAGGGGGAACATATAAGGTTTAAGAAGATAGAAAACGCAAGTCTCAAATAAGAAAGACGAACTCACCATTTTGTCTCACAGCCGATTGAAAAAGAGGACTACGTAAGGGGGATGTTTAGTATTTATACAAGGACGTGACCCATCACGTGATTAACGTCACCATCCAGCATCATGGCTCCGCCTTCCTGCTGTACAAACGCTTGCTTCAAAATCTAGAATTCCACTGTAACAAAAATGCATCAGCTAATAGATAAGGCAAAAGCTCTTGTGATTGGTGCAACACCTTTTTTTATTTTACAACTGTCCATCTCAACGTGTTCTCAACTAGCCTACCTGGTTAAATAAAGGTGAAATAAAAAATAAAAAAAAACAGTAAAACCAGTCAGAGCATATAAAACATTCTATACATCCATGTAAGGTACACAAGAAATAATAAACACACAAATTGAAGATCAAGGCAACAACTCAGTTCAGTCCAGTAGCCTAGTTAGTAGAACTCCAGATCTTTCTGAAATGCTGAAAAAAAATCTAATGAACTTCTTCAAAAAAACTATATTGACTTAGCCCAGGTCTGAAATGGATCAACAGAAAACCTGCACACATTCAATCATGTAAAAATATAAATAAAAAGTATGTCAACCCCTTTTAGATAGCATAATCAATTTGCCAGCTGTTTTGTCTGAAGTATTTCATTTGATTGAATAACATGTACCAAATTAACTCATAAAACCCAGTTCTCATCCTAGGGGAATGAGCCATGGTAACCCACCTACCTACATGGTATTTATTCCCATCACAAAAATGGACATTGAATAGTAGGCTACCATTGGTGAGATGACAAATCAATATGAGAGAATGCTACATTAAGAATATCCACTCATCTCAGCTCAGCCATGCATTTGGTCTGGGCTAGTAGTTGAAGGGAAGGTCTTGATTGAATGGATTACTTTGCATGCAGTTTTTTTAGGGTTGTTGTTAGAAGTGTTCTCCCGGGTATGAACAGCAGGGGGCTGTACTAGCAAAGATGAAAACTTTTAGTGTGCAAGGACAGCATGCTAAAGTCTGAATAAGCCTTAGGTCACAGGGCCGTTCCCCCACAGTTCTGAATTTAACTAATGGACACATTCATGGATACACGTATGACAGTGTTCACAGTTGTAGGAGTAGCCTCCCTGTGGGCCAATAGAAAGGGCTAGAAAACAGCAAAAAAGCCCATTCCTCATGTCTTTGCCTTTGTCTGAATTGAGAGACAGAGACTCCTCCAGGGTGATTTGAAGCTCAGGTTTCTAGGTGCAAAGTCTTAACCAGGAGCAGTCTTAGACAGCGTGCATGTGAGCGTGCATTGGCAGCTGCGAACAGTCTCTTCCCATTCTGCCACAGAAGAAGGTAGCCAACCCTGCTTCTCCACACACAGCCCCTCAGCAGGCCTGTTGCTCCTGGTCAAGGTTCATCTTCTGGAAGAAGATCTTCCCAAACTCATAGGTGCTGATCATGACAGCACAGGCTGGGGCAACTTTGATCACCTGAGGGGGATAAAGAGACACAATTTACCTGATTTAGTCCTCCATTCAGACTGCTTACTATAACAGCGCTTCAAGCATTGCAAATATATACTTTTTATATATCCTTTGGACTTACCTGCAAAGAGCCCCCTGTATCCCGATTCAGCCAAAATTCCCCTCATGATATGCCATGTGGATGTGGGATACTTCACAGGGACTAGGAGGAAGAGGAGAAAGACAGAGATTTAGTGGGCAATCCTACGTTCTATCAGAGGATAAAATACGATTTCAGACGTGAATGGCCATATGGGTACATAAGACCCTGTAATTACACACCTCCCAGTGTCTCCATCTCTCCCAGTTGGATCTGTCTTCGTGTCTTCACCACGTCAAAAGGTAGAGTCATGATGGCAGCAACCTGGGACAGAAGACAATAGATACACTCTCTATAAGCAATACACAGTGAAATCAACAACAATACCCAGTGAAATGAACATAACTTACCCCCTGATCTATTGATAAGCAGTACGTTATGTAACTAGACAGGTGAAACACTAAAAACAGGCTTTAACCAGGGGGTCCACCTGTAATCAATTATCAACAGTCTGGCCCAGGTCTCTGCTGGCCCAGGTCTCTGCTGATGATTGCCCAGGCGGAGAGGTGTGTAAGGAGGGAAACACCTGCTGCAAGGTCCCCTCAGATGGCTATGAATGTTGCCCAATGTATCAGGTATGTATGGGGTGGTACTGTTGATACAGTATAGTGGTCTCCCTATCCAGCATGGCTCATGAAGAGGGAGTAATATAGTGGTCTCTCTGGTCCAGCATGGCTCATGAAGAGGAAGTAATATAGTGGTCTCACTATCCAGCATGGCTCATGAAGAGGGAGTAATATAGTGGTCTCACTATGCAGCAAGGCTCATGAAGAGAGAGTAATATAGTGGTCTCTCTATCCAGCATGGCTTGTGAAGAGGGAGTAATATAGTGGTCTCTGTCCAGCATGGCTCATGAAGACAGAGTAATATAGTGGTCTCTCTATCCAGCATGGCTCATGAAGAGAGAGTAATATAGTGGTCTCTCTATCTAGCATTGCTCATAAAGAGGGAGTAATATAGTGGTCTCTGTCCAGCATGGCTCATGAAGAGGGAGTAATATAGTGGTCTCTGTCCAGCATGACTCATGAAGAGGGAGTAATATAGTGGTCTCTGTCCAGCATGGCTCATGAAGAGGGAGTAATCTAGTGGTCTCTGTCCAGCATGACTCATAAAGAGGGAGTAATATAGTGGTCTCTGTCCAGCATGGCTCATGAAGAGGGAGTAATATAGTGGTCTCTGTCCAGCATGGCTCATGAAGACAGAGTAATATAGTGGTCTCTCTATCCAGCATGGCTCATGAAGAGAGAGTAATATAGTGGTCTCTCTATCTAGCATTGCTCATAAAGAGGGAGTAATATAGTGGTCTCTGTCCAGCATGGCTCATGAAGAGGGAGTAGTCTAGTGGTCTCTGTCCAGCATGACTCATGAAGAGGGAGTAGTCTAGTGGTCTCTGTGTCCAGCATGGCTCATGAAGAAGGAGTAATATAGTGGTCTCTGTCCAGCATGGCTAATGAAGAGGGAGTAATATAGTGGTCTCTGTCCAGCATGGCTCATGAAGAGGGAGTAATATAGTGGTCTCTGTCCAGCATGACTCATGAAGAGGGAGTAATATAGTGGTCTCTGTCCAGCATGGCTCATGAAGAGGGAGAAATATAGTGGTCTCTATCCAGCATGGCTCATGAAGAGGGAGTAATATAGTGGTCTCTGTCCAGCATGGCTCATGAAGAGGGATTAATATAGTGGTCTCTATCCAGCATGGCTCATGAAGAGGGAGTAATATAGTGGTCTCTGTCCAGCAAGACTCATGAAAAGGGAGTAACATAGTGGTCTCTATCCAGCATGGCTCATGAAGAGGGAGTAATCTAGTGGTCTCTGTCCAGCATGACTCATGAAGAGGGAGTAACATAGTGGTCTCTGTGTCCAGCATGGCTCATGAAGAGGGAGTAATATAGTGGTCTCTGTCCATCATGGCTCATGAAGAGGGAGTAATATAGTGGTCTCTGTCCAGCATGACTCATGAAGAGGGCGTAATATAGTGGTCTCTGTGTCCAGCATGGCTCATGAAGAGGGAGTAATATAGTGGTCTCTGTCCATCATGGCTCATGAAGAGGGAGTAATATAGTGGTCTCTGTCCAGCATGACTCATGAAGAGGGAGTAATATAGTGGTCTCTCTATCCAGCATGGCTCATGAAGAGGGATTAATATAGTGGTCTCTGTCCAGCATGGCTCATGAAGAGTGAGTAATATAGTGGTCTCTATCCAACATGGCCAATGGAGAGGGAGTAACATAGTGGTCTCTATCCAGCAGGGCTCATGAAGAGGGAGTAGTCTAGTGGTCTCTGTCCAGCATGACTCATGAAGAGGGAGTAACATAGTGGTCTCTGTGTCCAGCATGGCTCATGAAGAGGGAGTAATATAGTGGTCTCTGTCCATCATGGCTCATGAAGAGGGAGTAATATAGTGGTCTCTGTCCAGCATGGCTCATGAAGAGGGAGTAATATAGTGGTCTCTGTCCAGCATGGCTCATGAAGAGGGAGTAATATAGTGGTCTCTGTCCAGCATGACTCATGAAGAGGGAGTAATATAGTGGTCTCTGTCCAGCATGGCTCATGAAGAGGGAGAAATATAGTGGTCTCTATCCAGCATGGCTCATGAAGAGGGAGTAATATAGTGGTCTCTGTCCAGCATGGCTCATGAAGAGGGATTAATATAGTGGTCTCTATCCAGCATGGCTCATGAAGAGGGAGTAATATAGTGGTCTCTGTCCAGCAAGACTCATGAAAAGGGAGTAACATAGTGGTCTCTATCCAGCATGGCTCATGAAGAGGGAGTAATCTAGTGGTCTCTGTCCAGCATGACTCATAAAGAGGGAGTAACATAGTGGTCTCTGTGTCCAGCATGGCTCATGAAGAGGGCGTAATATAGTGGTCTCTCTATCCAGCATGGCTCATGAAGAGGGATTAATATAGTGGTCTCTGTCCAGCATGGCTCATGAAGAGTGAGTAATATAGTGGTCTCTATCCAACATGGCTAATGGAGAGGGAGTAACATAGTGGTCTCTATCCAGCAGGGCTCATGAAGAGGGAGTAGTCTAGTGGTCTCTGTGTCCAGCATGGCTCATGAAGAGGGAGTAATATAGTGGTCTCTGTCCAGCAAGACTCATGAAAAGGGAGTAACATAGTGGTCTCTATCCAGCATGGCTCATGAAGAGGGAGTAATCTAGTGGTCTCTGTCCAGCATGACTCATGAAGAGGGAGTAACATAGTGGTCTCTGTGTCCAGCATGGCTCATGAAGAGGGAGTAATATAGTGGTCTCTGTCCATCATGGCTCATGAAGAGGGAGTAATATAGTGGTCTCTGTCCAGCATGACTCATGAAGAGGGCGTAATATAGTGGTCTCTCTATCCAGCATGGCTCATGAAGAGGGATTAATATAGTGGTCTCTGTCCAGCATGGCTCATGAAGAGTGAGTAATATAGTGGTCTCTATCCAACATGGCCAATGGAGAGGGAGTAACATAGTGGTCTCTATCCAGCAGGGCTCATGAAGAGGGAGTAGTCTAGTGGTCTCTGTCCAGCATGACTCATGAAGAGGGAGTAACATAGTGGTCTCTGTGTCCAGCATGGCTCATGAAGAGGGAGTAATATAGCGGTCTCTGTCCATCATGGCTCATGAAGAGGGAGTAATATAGTGGTCTCTGTCCAGCATGGCTCATGAAGAGGGAGTAATATAGTGGTCTCTGTCCAGCATGGCTCATGAAGAGGGAGTAATATAGTGGTCTCTGTCCAGCATGACTCATGAAGAGGGAGTAATATAGTGGTCTCTGTCCAGCATGGCTCATGAAGAGGGAGTAATATAGTGGTCTCTATCCAGCATGGCTCATGAAGAGGGAGTAATCTAGTGGTCTCTGTCCAGCATGGCTCATGAAGAGGGAGTAACATAGTGTTCTCTGTGTCCAGCATGGCTCATGAAGAGGGAGTAATATAGTGGTCTCTGTCCAGCATGACTCATGAAGAGGGAGTAATATAGTGGTCTCTGTCCATCATGGCTCATGAAGAGGGAGTAATATAGTGGTCTCTGTCCAGCATGACTCATGAAGAGGGAGTAATATAGTGGTCTCTGTCCAGCATGGCTCATGAAGAGGGGGAAATATAGTGGTCTCTATCCAGCATGGCTCATGAAGAGGGAGTAATATAGTGGTCTCTGTCCAGCATGGCTCATGAAGAGGGATTAATATAGTGGTCTCTGTCCAGCATGGCTCATGAAGAGGGAGTAATATAGTGGTCTCTGTCCAGCATGGCTCATGAAGAGGGAGTAATATAGTGGTCTCTCTATCCAGCATGGCTCATGAAGAGGGAGTAATATAGTGGTCTCTCTATCCAGCATGGCTCATGAAGAGGGAGTAATATAGTGGTCTCTGTCCAGCAAGACTCATGAAAAGGGAGTAACATAGTGGTCTCTATCCAGCATGGCTCATGAAGAGGGAGTAATCTAGTGGTCTCTGTCCAGCATGACTCATAAAGAGGGAGTAACATAGTGGTCTCTGTGTCCAGCATGGCTCATGAAGAGGGAGTAATATAGTGGTCTCTGTCCATCATGGCTCATGAAGAGGGAGTAATATAGTGGTCTCTGTCCAGCATGGCTCATGAAGAGGGAGTAATATAGTGGTCTCTGTCCAGCATGACTCATGAAGAGGGCGTAATATAGTGGTCTCTCTATCCAGCATGGCTCATGAAGAGGGATTAATATAGTGGTCTCTGTCCAGCATGGCTCATGAAGAGTGAGTAATATAGTGGTCTCTATCCATTATGACTCATAAAGAGGGAGTAATATAGTGGTCTCTGTCCAGCATGGCTAATGAAGAGGGAGTAATATAGTGGTCTCTGTCCAGCATGGCTCATGAAGAGGGAGTAATATAGTGGTCTCTGTCCAGCATGACTCATGAAGAGGGAGTAATATAGTGGTCTCTGTCCAGCATGGCTCATGAAGAGGGAGAAATATAGTGGTCTCTATCCAGCATGGCTCATGAAGAGGGAGTAATATAGTGGTCTCTGTCCAGCATGGCTCATGAAGAGGGATTAATATAGTGGTCTCTATCCAGCATGGCTCATGAAGAGGGAGTAATATAGTGGTCTCTGTCCAGCAAGACTCATGAAAAGGGAGTAACATAGTGGTCTCTATCCAGCATGGCTCATGAAGAGGGAGTAATCTAGTGGTCTCTGTCCAGCATGACTCATAAAGAGGGAGTAACATAGTGGTCTCTGTGTCCAGCATGGCTCATGAAGAGGGAGTAATATAGTGGTCTCTGTCCATCATGGCTCATGAAGAGGGAGTAATATAGTGGTCTCTGTCCAGCATGGCTCATGAAGAGGGAGTAATATAGTGGTCTCTGTCCAGCATGACTCATGAAGAGGGCGTAATATAGTGGTCTCTCTATCCAGCATGGCTCATGAAGAGGGATTAATATAGTGGTCTCTGTCCAGCATGGCTCATGAAGAGTGAGTAATATAGTGGTCTCTATCCATTATGACTCATAAAGAGGGAGTAATATAGTGGTCTCTGTCCAGCATGGCTAATGAAGAGGGAGTAATATAGTGGTCTCTGTCCAGCATGGCTCATGAAGAGGGAGTAATATAGTGGTCTCTGTCCAGCATGACTCATGAAGAGGGAGTAATATAGTGGTCTCTGTCCAGCATGGCTCATGAAGAGGGAGAAATATAGTGGTCTCTATCCAGCATGGCTCATGAAGAGGGAGTAATATAGTGGTCTCTGTCCAGCATGGCTCATGAAGAGGGATTAATATAGTGGTCTCTATCCAGCATGGCTCATGAAGAGGGAGTAATATAGTGGTCTCTGTCCAGCAAGACTCATGAAAAGGGAGTAACATAGTGGTCTCTATCCAGCATGGCTCATGAAGAGGGAGTAATCTAGTGGTCTCTGTCCAGCATGACTCATGAAGAGGGAGTAACATAGTGGTCTCTGTGTCCAGCATGGCTCATGAAGAGGGAGTAATATAGTGGTCTCTGTCCATCATGGCTCATGAAGAGGGAGTAATATAGTGGTCTCTGTCCAGCATGACTCATGAAGAGGGCGTAATATAGTGGTCTCTCTATCCAGCATGGCTCATGAAGAGGGATTAATATAGTGGTCTCTGTCCAGCATGGCTCATGAAGAGTGAGTAATATAGTGGTCTCTATCCAACATGGCCAATGGAGAGGGAGTAACATAGTGGTCTCTATCCAGCAGGGCTCATGAAGAGGGAGTAGTCTAGTGGTCTCTGTCCAGCATGACTCATGAAGAGGGAGTAACATAGTGGTCTCTGTGTCCAGCATGGCTCATGAAGAGGGAGTAATATAGTGGTCTCTGTCCATCATGGCTCATGAAGAGGGAGTAATATAGTGGTCTCTGTCCAGCATGGCTCATGAAGAGGGAGTAATATAGTGGTCTCTGTCCAGCATGGCTCATGAAGAGGGAGTAATATAGTGGTCTCTGTCCAGCATGACTCATGAAGAGGGAGTAATATAGTGGTCTCTGTCCAGCATGGCTCATGAAGAGGGAGTAATATAGTGGTCTCTATCCAGCATGGCTCATGAAGAGGGAGTAATCTAGTGGTCTCTGTCCAGCATGGCTCATGAAGAGGGAGTAACATAGTGTTCTCTGTGTCCAGCATGGCTCATGAAGAGGGAGTAATATAGTGGTCTCTGTCCAGCATGACTCATGAAGAGGGAGTAATATAGTGTTCTCTGTGTCCAGCATGGCTCATGAAGAGGGAGTAATATAGTGGTCTCTGTCCAGCATGACTCATGAAGAGGGAGTAATATAGTGGTCTCTGTCCAGCATGGCTCATGAAGAGGGAGAAATATAGTGGTCTCTATCCAGCATGGCTCATGAAGAGGGAGTAATATAGTGGTCTCTGTCCAGCATGGCTCATGAAGAGGGATTAATATAGTGGTCTCTATCCAGCATGGCTCATGAAGAGGGAGTAATATAGTGGTCTCTGTCCAGCAAGACTCATGAAAAGGGAGTAACATAGTGGTCTCTATCCAGCATGGCTCATGAAGAGGGAGTAATCTAGTGGTCTCTGTCCAGCATGACTCATAAAGAGGGAGTAACATAGTGGTCTCTGTGTCCAGCATGGCTCATGAAGAGGGCGTAATATAGTGGTCTCTCTATCCAGCATGGCTCATGAAGAGGGATTAATATAGTGGTCTCTGTCCAGCATGGCTCATGAAGAGTGAGTAATATAGTGGTCTCTATCCAACATGGCTAATGGAGAGGGAGTAACATAGTGGTCTCTATCCAGCAGGGCTCATGAAGAGGGAGTAGTCTAGTGGTCTCTGTGTCCAGCATGGCTCATGAAGAGGGAGTAATATAGTGGTCTCTGTCCAGCAAGACTCATGAAAAGGGAGTAACATAGTGGTCTCTATCCAGCATGGCTCATGAAGAGGGAGTAATCTAGTGGTCTCTGTCCAGCATGACTCATGAAGAGGGAGTAACATAGTGGTCTCTGTGTCCAGCATGGCTCATGAAGAGGGAGTAATATAGTGGTCTCTGTCCATCATGGCTCATGAAGAGGGCGTAATATAGTGGTCTCTCTATCCAGCATGGCTCATGAAGAGGGATTAATATAGTGGTCTCTGTCCAGCATGGCTCATGAAGAGTGAGTAATATAGTGGTCTCTATCCAACATGGCCAATGGAGAGGGAGTAACATAGTGGTCTCTATCCAGCAGGGCTCATGAAGAGGGAGTAGTCTAGTGGTCTCTGTCCAGCATGACTCATGAAGAGGGAGTAACATAGTGGTCTCTGTGTCCAGCATGGCTCATGAAGAGGGAGTAATATAGCGGTCTCTGTCCATCATGGCTCATGAAGAGGGAGTAATATAGTGGTCTCTGTCCAGCATGGCTCATGAAGAGGGAGTAATATAGTGGTCTCTGTCCAGCATGGCTCATGAAGAGGGAGTAATATAGTGGTCTCTGTCCAGCATGACTCATGAAGAGGGAGTAATATAGTGGTCTCTGTCCAGCATGGCTCATGAAGAGGGAGTAATATAGTGGTCTCTATCCAGCATGGCTCATGAAGAGGGAGTAATCTAGTGGTCTCTGTCCAGCATGGCTCATGAAGAGGGAGTAACATAGTGTTCTCTGTGTCCAGCATGGCTCATGAAGAGGGAGTAATATAGTGGTCTCTGTCCAGCATGACTCATGAAGAGGGAGTAATATAGTGGTCTCTGTCCATCATGGCTCATGAAGAGGGAGTAATATAGTGGTCTCTGTCCAGCATGACTCATGAAGAGGGAGTAATATAGTGGTCTCTGTCCAGCATGGCTCATGAAGAGGGAGAAATATAGTGGTCTCTATCCAGCATGGCTCATGAAGAGGGAGTAATATAGTGGTCTCTGTCCAGCATGGCTCATGAAGAGGGATTAATATAGTGGTCTCTGTCCAGCATGGCTCATGAAGAGGGAGTAATATAGTGGTCTCTCTATCCAGCATGGCTCATGAAGAGGGAGTAATATAGTGGTCTCTCTATCCAGCATGGCTCATGAAGAGGGAGTAATATAGTGGTCTCTGTCCAGCAAGACTCATGAAAAGGGAGTAACATAGTGGTCTCTATCCAGCATGGCTCATGAAGAGGGAGTAATCTAGTGGTCTCTGTCCAGCATGACTCATAAAGTGGGAGTAACATAGTGGTCTCTGTGTCCAGCATGGCTCATGAAGAGGGAGTAATATAGTGGTCTCTGTCCATCATGGCTCATGAAGAGGGAGTAATATAGTGGTCTCTGTCCAGCATGACTCATGAAGAGGGCGTAATATAGTGGTCTCTCTATCCAGCATGGCTCATGAAGAGGGATTAATATAGTGGTCTCTGTCCAGCATGGCTCATGAAGAGTGAGTAATATAGTGGTCTCTATCCATTATGACTCATAAAGAGGGAGTAATATAGTGGTCTCTGTCCATTATGACTCATAAAGAGGGAGTAATATAGTGGTCTCTGTCCAGCATGGCTCATGAAGAGTGAGTAATATAGTGGTCTCTGTCCATTATGACTCATAAAGAGGGAGTAATATAGTGGTCTCTGTCCATTATGACTCATAAAGAGGGAGTAATATAGTGGTCTCTGTCCAGCATGGCTCATGAAGAGTGAGTAATATAGTGGTCTCTGTCCAGCATGGCTCATGAAGAGGGAGTAATATAATGGTCTCTGTCCAGCATGGCTCATGAAGAGTGAGTAATATAGTGGTCTCTGTCCATTATGACTCATAAAGAGGGAGTAATATAGTGGTCTCTCTGTCCAGCATGGCTCATGAAGAGGGAGTAATATAGTGGTCTCTCTGTCCAGCATGTCTCATGAAATGGGTATCCAGGAGAGCCAATGAAGAGAGTGGGATCAGCTACCGCACAGGCCAGTCAAAGCCCTTCTCTGTCCCATTACTCCAATGGTGGAACCAGTTTCCCCCTGATGCTCGGACAGCAGAGTCCCTTTTTATTATTGTATTTTACTACTAGCACTAACTTTGTGATCTCTGTGCAGTGTGGGAGCAATGAGCCATCTGCAATCTTTTTGGACTCCAACTCTATTCAAATTAAAGGTTCAGCAGGTTCTTGGGGAAAAGAAAAAGACCCCAAACTGTTTCTATTAGACAAAGTGCTGAGATCTTGATTCACTCTATTATCTGAGTTCACTGACAAAAGCCTCTCTCCATAAATTTGTCTAAGAATGTGTCCACGAAGCACTCTGAATGAATAGGGCTATTTTATGTACCGTATAGGCATTTTTATTTAGAATTCATAAAGAGCAGCCATTTTACAAGGCTGGATTACATAAAATCCTAAGTGGAGGAGAGGAGATACTGACATTACCATGAAGCCACATCGAGTCCTACTTGCCGTACACACACACACGTCAGTTTTTTATGCTTTGGGAATGGACGTTCTCCCTCTCTCACTTCCTCCATCTTGTCTGGCTAACATGCTTGTCCTTAATTTGCCTCTCCTGCACAATCTCTCATTCTCTATCCCTCTGTGACTTACACACTCACATACTATCTCCTCCCTTCTCCAACCTGTCTTCCCCATTGACTTACGCTTTGTTTTGTTCTTGCTATCACCATGCCTCTTCTTGCTTATATGCTCCCTCTCCTCTACTTTCTCATCTCTTTCCTCTTCCTCTCACTCTCTCTCTGTCTGTCTCTATGTTCTCTCTCTTCTGTTGTTTTAGCATGCTTTCTCATGAATGCAGAACATCTCTCTCCCTCTTTCTCTCCTTCCCTCTTCCTCCCTCCCTCTCTATTTATCTCTCTCTCTCTCTGTCTTAGAATGCAGGATATGTGATGAAAGGAGGGAAGTGCTGAAATCTAATTGACAGTGTGGCGATGGTGTCCGTCCATACAAGAGTCCCATCTCACTGCGGGGGAAGATGCATTTGTGGGCCACACTCCTAATGAGCTCCTTACCACTGGATTCTCTGTGGCTTCAACAGCCATCCTCTCTTCGTCCCTCTATCCCCGTCTCCCCATCCTGACAGTGGAGAGTTCAAGTCTGGAGTGGCTAGACGTGCCTTTGAAGAGTCAAGTCCTTTCTTGGCAGGCTAACAGAGTTGGACATTCCATGGGGACGTCATGGAGGGTTAACTCTCCGCGCCCACCGCAGTGAGAGGAGAGCAAGGCTCCGGCTACACGGCTCCATCATAGGCTGGGTTTCCCATGCTCTGTCGCTGAAGGTTACAAAGTGTCATATCTGAAATGGAGCCAGGGGAGGGAGAGATTTCTCACACTCTAATTGTGTGTGTGATTCACTTTCTCTACCCTCCCTTTCGCTGTTTCTCCCCTCTCCTACTGTGTGTCAATATCTGCATTTTAGCATGCAAGAAATTAGCCTCTCACTCTGAGTGTCTCCCTCTATCCCTCCATTCCCTTATCTCTCTCTCCCTCACTCCCTCCCAGTGCTGTGTGATCAGGGAAGTGTGTGTGGGGGGGCCGGAGGAACATACTGTCTCCTTCTGGCTGGGAATATTAAGAGACCATACTCTTCTCTGGGCTGTCTTTGTGTCTAAGTACAGCAGTCTCCAAGGTTACATAACCTCGCATCAAATCAACAATGACCTTTGTCTGACTTTAGCAGCCAGTGTTCTGGGACAGAGCACCCCATGGGACCGTCAGGCACGTCACCTGAAGACTCGCCTCTTATCCCCAACGAAAAGGCCACTGCAAGAGAAGGGCTCGGTTGAGCACGGCTGGAAACTGTTCAGCTGAAGAGTGACCCCACAAGTTTTGCTGTACAAGACAGTGAGTGAGTGAGAGAGAGAGAGAGAGAGAGAGAGAGAGAGAGAGAGAGAGAGAGAGAGAGAGAGAGAGAGAGAGAGAGAGAGAGAGAGGGAGAGAGAGAGAGAGAAAGAGAGAGAGAGCACGAGCCTCTTGTTTATGCTGACTAGAGAGTTGCTGACTGTGCTCACCTAGGTTATTTTGGGGTCAGGGAGAGGTGAGGCTACAGATAGCTAGGCATGGCTCCTCTACAAGACATGTACTTTCACAAAAACTTTTGAAACAGTAGTAGAAAAGAAACAGGTTCCTCATGAAGAAACAGTAGTAGAAAATAAACAGGTTCCTCATAAAGAAACAGTAGTAGAAAAGAAACAGGTTCCTCATGAAGAAACAGTAGCAGAAAAGAAACAGGTTCCTCATGAAGAAACAGAAGCAGAAAAGAAACAGATTCCTCATAAAGAAACAGGTTCCTCATAAAGAAACAGTAGTAGATAAGAAACAGATTCCTCATAAAGAAACAGTAGCAGAAAAGAAACAGGTTCCTCATAAAGAAACAGTAGAACCACTAGACAGCGTGACAGGGATTTTTTTTAAAGGCAGTGGAGGAAATGGACCATGATATCCTACACATCCTGCACTCTGGTGGTGAGAGGCAGTACTTCATGCAGGCAGGAAGGGCACTCCTGCTCCTATAAGCTTGGGGAAGAAAGGAAAGCTGTGTCCATGGGAACGGGCTTGGAATACTGATGCCACAGTGCAGGGGTGCATTGGAGCTGCAGTCTATTCTGGCAAGCTCAGGCTAAGGCCTTAGGTATTCTCATTACAGCTGTCCTCTGAAGGCTATCATCAAATCTTACCTTTTTGTCAAAACTGAGCTTACAAGGTACCCCCTGTCACTATTATTAGATTGTGAATATCTTAAAGATAATAATACAACATTGATCAAATAGCAGCAGTGAAATAGTCTCTCATCATGTCCACATTGTGTTTGTCACTAAGCTTGTCAAAGTCCCCAGTCAGTCCTTCTGGTCCCCATAAGGGATTGTATGATTGTGACCCACTGCCTCTAAATGTTGAAAGTAAAGAGACATTAGACTAAAATGCACCATGAACTCCTTCTTTTCCTCCACTGGTAACGGCCGAGGCCAAACTTGGAGATGGTGTCAATTAACTTAAGTACTATGTATTTTTTATTAGCTAAGCAATAAGTGGTAAATGCAATTTTCGTATATACGGGCTCTCTGTCCCACCTCGCAGGGCAAACAGAGAACTGACTTTCTTGACAAAGATATTATAAATATACCCTGACAGAAATAGTTCCTGCTTCCGAGCCGGCCTGTCAGAGTAGAGACTGGGCGTGGTTTAGACTCACCCAGCCTATAGTTGATTGTTGGCGCAGAGGCTGGTCCCAGCCCCCTAAGCGCCTCAGTTGATAGATGTAACTGTTCCATACCGTTATCTCGCACCTGGCTCCTGTTATCTAACAAAAGACCGTTTGTTCTCGCAACACTGCTTTCTGAATGTGCCACCCCCCCAACTCATTGCACAGTTCCTGTCTTCATGTTATTCTGTATTTTTCCATCATGAGAAAGGCCCATGGCCCTGAAACTGTTAACAATGTTTCAAGTCAGCTATGTTGCAAAACACATACATACATCCACACAAGCCAACAGCAGATAATATTCAATCACGTATATGGTAACGGGCTATAGTGCATAACACAGAATCCTCATAGTTACTGCTAAGCAACATGTTGCAAGAGGAAGAAGCTGGCGGGATTTCAGGGTTTGAGACTCCCAAGTTCAACGGGCTCTGGCGCAAACACGGACAGGCCAGTGGCTAGTGCTGACGGATTTCACATTAGTCCCCTGGATAATTTTGTTTGTATGGACATTCAAAACTGTCCGAAATGGATCAGGCGCTTTGAAAGGTACAGGGTAGCATCAGGCTTAAACGTGAAAAATGAGGCATTTCAAGTTCATACACTGATCTACTCTATGGGTGATGAAGCCGAGGATATATTAAATGTTTCAACGTTGACCGAGGAAGAGAAACTTAACTACAGTGCCGTTAAATACTGTTTTGAAACGCATTTTGTAGGGAGACACAACATTATTTTTGAGAGAGCTAGGTTTAATATGTGCAAACAGGAGCAGGGTGAAACCACCAACAGTTTTATCACAGCTGTTCACAAACTAGCAGAACATTGTCAGTTTGGCGAGCTCAGGGAAGAGCTGATCCGAGATCGGATTGTAGTCGGAATAAGAAATATATCACTTTCTGAAAAGTTACAGTTGGATTCCCAGCTTACCTTGTCCAAAGCTGTAAACCAGGTTAGGCAGAGTGAGACAGTAAAAAGACAGCAGACGATACTGCGCGACAGCAGCTCCTTGCAGAACGAAGAGAGTGAGGAAATACATGCATTTTCATACAGAGCTAAAAAAAAACGGAGGGGAACACAGAACAGAGACAGACGTGGAGAAAACAATCACAGACAGCACCAGTAGCTAGTTCAAATGTTTGTCGCAAATGTGGGAAAGATTGCCCAGCAAAGGATGCGGAATGCAGGAAATGTCATAGGAGAGGACACTTTTCAGCTGTCTGTCAATTAAAGCAAATGCATGAGGTTTCAGAGGAGGTACAGCAGGACAGCATCTTGCTGGGAGAAGTAAAGGGAAACAATACTGGCTGGCATTCAGACATTAAACTCAATGGGGAGGTTGTGTCATTTAAACTAGACACTGGGGCAGCAGTGACAGCTATCCCAACTAGGCTGTATAGCTATAGCAGAGATGGCCCTTTGCTCTCTACAAACAAAAAACTGTACAGGCCCAGTAATAACATTTTACCAGTGGTAGGGCACTTGGTGATTAAACTGGAGAGTAAAGACAAAAGTGCCATCCAGCCTGTCTTCGTCATTGACTCTCTAGCCAGACAGTTGTTGGGGCTGCCAGCAATTGAAGCATTGCAACTCATTGAGAGAGTGAGCGAACTGGAGGACCCAGGTGAGGTTTTCAAAAAGAAATTCCCAAAAGTGTTTTCTGGTCTAGGAAGGATAGAAGGTGACTACAAAATCTGCCTGAAATAGGATGCTGTACCCTATGCCCTTACCACCCCCCGCCGGGTGCCTATCCCTTTATTGGCCAGAGTAAAGGAAGAGTTGGGGAGGATGGAAGACATTGGGGCAGTGTCTAAAATAGAGAGTCCCACAGACTGGTGTGCAGGGATGGTGGTGGTCCCAAAAGCCAATGGGGAAATAAGGATCTGTGTGGACATGACTAAATTGAATGAGGCATTCTGCAGAGAGAGACACATCTTACCATCAGTGGAGCAGTCACTGGCTCAGTTGGATGGCTCACAAGTCTTCACAAAGCTGGATGCCCGCTCAGGTTTCTGGCAGATACCACTGTCATCAGAGAGTAGGGCACTCACAACGTTTATAACACTGTTTGGCCGTTACTGTTTTAATGTTTTGCCATTTGGAATCGGGAAGCGGTCCTGAGCATTTCCAAAGACGCATGTCCCAGCTGTTGGAGGGGCTGAGTAGCGTCATAGTCCACGCGGACGATGTGCTCGTGTGCGGAAGGGACAGAGCAGAACATGATGTAAGGCTCACAGCAGTTCTGACCCGACTCCAGGAGACTGGCCTGACACTCAATGAAAAATGCACTTTTGCACAATCAGAGGTCTTGTTCTTGGGACACAAAATCAGTGCAGCTGGAATAGAGCCGGACCCAGAGAAGATCAGCGCCATCACAGATATGCCCAGACCCCAGAATGTGGCTGAAGTCAGGAACTTCTTAGGCATGGCCACATATGTGGGTAAGTTCCTCCCACAGTTCTCAGATACAACCAAACCTCAGAGAGACTTACTAGCCAAAGAGAATGACTGGTCATGGGGTCACATGCAACAGGTAGCGTTTGACAAAATCAAAAGGAGATGGCCCAGTACCGTCCCCACGCTAAGACAAAAGTATCAGCAGATGCATCATCTTTTGGGCTAGGGGTGGTCCTCACATAGATGCAGGACAACATGGAGTGGCATCCAATAGCATACATCTCCCGAAGCTTATCCGACACAGAGCAAAGATATGCTCAAGTAGAGAAGTTGGCTATCACATGGGCATGTGAAAGACTCAGCCAATACCTTATTGGCCTGCAGTTTACAGCAGACTGACCACAAACCACTGTTGGCTCTGTTAGGGACAAAAGCACTGGACGACTTGCCTCCCAGAGTCCTGCGCTTCCGCCTCAGACTACTGAGGTTCACCTACAAGATGGTGTATGTGCCAGGGAAGGCACTGATCACAGCAGATGCACTCTCCGGGGCCCCAATTAAACGTCCATTATCAGAGGAGGAGCAATGTCTAGAGGGTGATGTACAGGTGTCCATTAATGCAATAAGGGACAGTCTACCTGCATCTCAGACCAAACTGCAGCAGATTTCAGAGGAGCAACAACGAGACCACATCTGCCAACAGAGAGTACAGCAGTGCAAAAAGGGATGGCCCAGGCAGGAGGAACTGCCTCAGTTGCTGAAGCCCTATTGGGTGCACCAAAGTGACTTCCACTGTAATGGAGACCTTCTCATGAAAGGACAACAGATAGTTATCCCAGAGACTCTACAACCAGAAATGCTAGACAGAGTGCATGATGGACACATGGGGATAACCAAATGCAGACTGAGGCTCAACAGTCAGTGTGGTGGCTTGGTCTGAGTACTCAGATTGCCAAGCTAGTGGCCCATTGTGAGGTCTGTACAAAATGTCAACCTTGTCATCAGGAGCCAATGATGGCAACGGAGCTGCCAAAACGGCCATGGCAAAAGGTAGGGGTGGATATGTTCTATTGGGAAAATGACACTTATCTGCTAGTGGTAGATTACTACTCAAGATACATTGAAATAGCAAAGACACCCATAACCACATCAGCTGGTGTTATCAATGGATTAAAGTCAATTTTTTTCCAGGCAAGGGGTCGCTGAGGTCCTGGTTACAGATAACGGTCCCCAGTTCTCTGCGAGCTCCTTTTCTGCTTTTGCCGCAGAATATGACTTCATACATGTGACAGTCAAGGAACTGCTGAAAATCGAACAAGGATCCATACAGGGCTCTGTTAGCTTACAGAGTTACACCACTGCATCATGGGCAGTCGCCTGCCGAGCTCCTGATGGGCAGGAGGCTGCGTTCCCCATTGCCTGTCTCGCCGGCTCAGCTTAAACCCTGATGGCCTAACAGGAAGGCCTTCGCTGAGAGGGACAAACGTCTGAAACAAACGCAAACTGGAGACTTTAATCGGAGACACCGTGCTAAGGAGAGGCCAGAGCTGACCGAAGGTCAACGCATGTGGATTACAAACTCAAAGACACCAGCAATAGTGCTGAGGAAAGCAGATGCCCCACGCTCCTATGTGGTGGACACAGGCTCAGAAGAGGTACGAAGGAACAAAACACACCTCAGAGCTCTTCCAGATCTACCAGCCACACAGACTAAGGCCACAGAAAATGCACAAAAAGAGGGTGAAGGAGAGAGAATGCTCACAGAGCCACAAGCGCGCCCAAAAAGGGATGTGAAGCCACCAGAGTGGCTGAAAGAATATGTTACGTGAAGAGAAAACTTACTGCTTGGGACCATACCCAGCAAAAAGAGACTGTACCTAAGTTAATGTTCATACTGTGTGATTTAATACTTTCATACTGTTTCAGGATGGGAAGTAGCATGTTAGAGAATAATACTGGTTTCCAAATTGCATTTCAGTTATGCTTCAGTGGTTATGCATGTTGAGTTCTTGTTCATGGGAGAGGGGAAGATGTAGTAGGATGTCCCTTGGGGGTATCCGTACCTATGTAGGACATGCGAGGGTTAGGTTAATAAACAGGCTGGAGCTAGAACCTCATTGTCGCGCGTCTTTGTTTTAGATCATACTACAATTATAACACAACACAGGCCATGTCCATGACTCTCCCTCCAGACACTGTATCACTTCTTTCAGTGGATGCATCATGTTCATATCACATTCTTTGTTTCCCCTCCTTGGACCTCAACGACGAGAAATGCTTCCGTTGGGGAAAGTTTTGAAAAACTGAAATGTGCTATTGTGTGAACAATGCTCCAAAGACTTAAAGTAGCACTCCAGTCTCATTCTCACCTCATTGGACACCTGATTTATTTAACAAAAGGCACATCTCAATAGGTGGTCCAGGTATGTCTGACATGGCACAAGTGGGGGTGTTCTCTATTGCTCTTCTATTGTTCCTCGAGCCAATGGACTTCCCATCAAACCAACTCCTTGAATGCCCTCCTCCTGGTAGTTTGCAGTTGTGTCTAAAAAACAGTATTTTAATCAAAACATATTTGTTTACCCTTTACTGTGTGTACTTTACTGTCTTTATACTTGGGATATCACCTTAACAGGAAAAGTGAAAAAATCGCTGGAGGACATCTTTAAGTAAATAGGAAATAAGGACCTTGAAAATCCTTCTGAAAATCCATTTTTTTTGCAAAGGGTGCAGAAACTGTATTATGCAGAGATGTATAGCAGGAGACGTGAGGGACGTCTAAATGGAGTGCGAGGCCCTCAGGGTCCTTCTCATTACATGCTGAAGTGGAGGTGAAAGCACTTTTGAGTGGAAGGCTTAATTGCTGTACAGAGCTAGGTGAGCTGAAGCCAAATATGGTTAGAACACATGGACATACACAGGGTGTACGAAACATTAGGAACACCTGCTCTTACCATGACAGACTGACCAGGTGAAAGCTATACTCCCTTATTGATGTAACTTGTGAAATCCACTTCAATTGGTGTAGATGAAGGGGAGGAGACGGGTTAAAGAATGATTTAAGACTTGAGACAATTGAGACAAGAATTGTGTATGTGTGCCATTCAGATAGTGAACGGGCACGACAAAATATTTAAGTGCCTTTGAACAGGGTATGGTAGTATGTGCCAGGCGCACCAATTTGTGTCAAGAACTGCAATGCTGCTGGGTTTTTACATGTTCAACAGTTTCCTGTGTGTATCAAGAATGGTCAACCACCCAATGGACTTCCAGCCAACTGTTGGATAAACCTGTCAATAATCAACTGACTGGCTTTCTTGATGTTTATAGTATTCTCTCAAGTATTCAATCTGGCTTCCGCTCAGGTTATGGGTGTGTCACCATTGCCCTTGATTCTAAGCAACATTGTGCTGCTATTTTTATTGACTTGGCCAAAGCTTTTGATACGGTAGACCATTCCATTCTTGTGGGCCGGCTAAGGACTATTGGTGTCTCTGAGGGGTCTTTGGCCTGGTTTGCTAACTACCTCTCTCAAAGAGTGCAGTGTATAAAGTCAGGATATCTGCTGTCTCAGCCACTGCCTGTCACCAAGGAAGTACCCCAAGGACGGTGCACTGTCCTTCTCTCAGCACATACCAAAGCTGCAGGTGTATGTTGGTTAAATCTAGACTTGGTTTCCTCTATCGTATTCACTCTTTCACCTCAGCTGCCAAACTAACCCTGACTCGGATGACCATCCTACCCCAGCTAGATTAGACTTCATTTATAGATCGGCAGGTAAGGGTGCTCTCGGGCGGCTAGATGTTTACCATTCGGCCATCAGAATTGCCACCAATGCTCCTTATAGCGGACACTTCTCTAAACGGGTCATCTCTGTATACCTGTCGCAAGACTCACTGATTTATGCTTATTTATAAAACCGTCTTAGGCCTCACTCCCCCCTATCCGAGGTATCTACTGCAGCCCTCATCCTCCACATTCAACACCTGTTACGCCAGTGACATTGTGCCAAAGTATCCACAAGCGGAAACATTCGACCCAACAAATTGAGGCTGAGGGCAAAAGGGTGTACAACTCAATAGAAAGGTGTTAATGTTCTGTACACTACGTATAGCCAGTTGGCTTGCATTTAGAAAGACGTGGCTGTATACTTTCACATTCATGTAAAGCAATGGTCTAAATCTGACAAGGAATTTATCTACATACCATCATCCTGATTAGTGCGCTCTGGACTGCAGTGTCCATTCCCTTGAAAATCCAGACAGCCTACAGCAGCAGGCCATATCACAGTAGTCCAGTCACTTTCTCAGTGTTGATGGAATAAGTGCCAAGATCTGTTACCCTGACCAAATTCCCATTACGCACAATGATTGTAGCAGAGAGCATTTATACAATGCGTACCTCTTGCCGTGTAACTATGCAGGCAGTCGTGAGATTCACAACCCAACTATTAACCTTGAACTGTACTAATTAACCACAGCTGCTGTTTATTATTCACCAAGCTGTTATCTGCAGCGTCCCAAAATGCTGACAGGCAGCGGTACAGGGCAACCAGTACTGCCCAAATGCATCATCCTTCAGCTCCCGCAAGGTAGGCAACTGCTACACTGAACTACAGGCAAGCAGCGCTTTTGAAGTCAGTTTATTTCATGAGCCATGTTGATCTTGACAAGTTTGAGGGCTGATCGTCAACAGGCAGTACGCACAGCCAAAATGGACCGTATAAATAGTGAACAATTGCCTCAATTTTAAACTGCATTATTTGACTTTATAGCAACGTGACTAAATTCACAGAAATGTAAGTTAGAGGCACTCAAAAGCAAGTCTTAAGGGGTAAGTCAGTTCTGTGAATCTGTTCAGTTTGAGTCTATGTACACCAGTGTCAGACAATAGGTGGTACAAACAGTTGCTACACGACTGTCGTAAAAAATGAACTAGGCTGCTGGGCTGTCAACTGTCCCAATTATCAAGACTCAAATTGATTTAGCAAATAAGAAATTAATTTGTTGAACAAACTCATGCGTCGACCCAAATACAAGAACTCAAATTGCCTGGCCCACGTAGGCCTCAGATTCAAGTGTAAGATTATGCATATCATAAGAAACGAGAAAGGGCTTTTCACTTGTTTTATTATTAAACAACTCCGCAGTGCAGCATGAGGACTCATACCGCCAAACAGAGCTAGAGGACACGACATTTAGGCAGTCTCTTCCTTGGCAATGCGGTCCTTCTTGAGTGGTCCCTGTAGACAAAAAGGACAAGTGGTCAGTGTCAACGCATATAGAGTTTAATAAGCAACCTCTACTCCATCTGTGGCTCCAGGGGTGATGTTCCCAGAGAGTGAACAGGGAACAGCAAAAAAATGATGCCGCTCCCCTGCCTCACTGAAGTTTGATCTGGCACCTGAATGGAACCCAAATTCATACCAAGAGTGAACCAGGTTACGATAAGTGCACTATGGGCATAGGGGACTGAGCTGCAATGCCAGTTGTATGTAACTAGGGTGGGTCCACTACATTGATCCAGGGGACTTGTGAAACAGAGTGAAGACAAGAGAAGAGACAAGTAAATGTCATGGAAACTGAACGCACCATGAACGCCTTCTTTTCCTCCACTGTCTGGAAGCGGCCGTGGCCAAACTTGGAGGTGGTGTCGATGAACTTCAGGTCGATCTTCTCCGTGGCACGACGGCTGGACTGCACCAACAGAGACTGAAAAAAATAGGAATATTTTTTTAAATATACAGATGTGATGCATTCCTTTAACGGGCCATACAGGACAACAATATTTAGCGCATTGTCCATCTGGTATGAAACAAATGCCCTAAAGTCAATACACGCCAGAACTCTACATGCAACAGGGCCAGCACACGGCCATTCGTTTCACCGGCCCAGGGAGGGAACTACCCGTATTTAATATGTACCTGTTCAGTTCAGCCAACTTATAAGTACCTAAATGCCAACTGACAATGCATTGGAATAAGCATGCATAAGATGGAATTGTCCCTTTCCTCACCTTACGCAGGGTTAGCACCCTCTTCTTGACTCCAATTGTGCAGCCCTTCAGCATGACAAAGTCATTGGTCACCTCTCCGTAGTGGACGAAGCCACCCAAAGGGGTGATGCTCTTGTTGGACAGATCGTACTCGGTGGCGGCGTTGTTCTTCACCAGCTTGCCGTCCTTGGTGTGGTAGCCCTGGCCGATCTTGTAGATCTTCTTGTTGATCTCTGTGCGGTGGTGGTAGCCCTTCTGACCAGCACGGGCCACAGAGAAGGCCACACGGGAGGGATGCCAAGCACCGATACAGGCCACCTTACGCAGACCACGATGGGTCTTACGGGGGAGCTTCTTTGTGTGCCAACGGCTGGTGACACCTAAAGGGGAAATTTCAATGTTTAGTACCTGAGGACTTGGCATGAATAACTGAAGCTTGGTTAACTACAGTCATTAGTGGGTTGTGGTCTCAGAAGGCAGCATGGAATGCATCCTCATGCGTGTCAGATGCCATGCCTGACAGTGTTCCATGGTCACACACAAAGCCCTTGACCTTGTGACTAGGGGGCAGTATTGTCATTTTTGGAAAAAGAACGTTCCCGTAGTAAACGGGATATTTTGTCGGGACAAGACGCTCGACTATTCATATAATTGACAGCTTAAGATTGAAACATCAAAGTTTCCTAAACTGTAAAAAGATTCTGTGAGTGTAACAGAACTGATGTTGCAAGCGAAAATCCAAACAGGAAGGGACTCTTATTTAGAAGGCTCTACGTTCCTGTGTGTCCAGTGAATGGATAAATGCGGCCATTGTTTCTCTCCATCCTACTAAGAAACCACCAGTCCCGGTTGATATATTATCGAATAGGTATTTGAAAAACACCTTGAGGGTTGATTATAAACAACGTTTGCTATGTTTGTCAATATTATGGAGCTAATTTGGAATATTTTTCTGCGTTTTCGTGACTGCAATTTCCGGGTGATTTCTCAGCCAAACATGAACAAACGAAGCCATTTCCCCTACAAAAATAATATTTTAGGAAAGAAGGAACATTGGCTATCTAACTGGGAGTGTCGTGAGTGAAAACATACGAAGCAAAGGTAAACAATTTAATTTGATTGCTTTTCTGATTTCCGTGACCAAGTTACCTGCTGCTAGCTGGACAAAATGCTATGCTATCGAATAAACTTACAAATGCTTGCCTAGCTTTGGCTGTAAAGCATATTTAGACAATCTGCGATGATAGGGTGATTAACATAAGGCTAAGCTGTGTCTCAATATATTTCACTTGTGATTCTCATGAATAGGAATATTTATGTCTGTTGAGTTATGCTAATTAGTGTCAGTCGATGATTACACTCTCTCATGCGGGATGGGGAGTCACTAGAGGTTAAGACACATACCTTTGTATCCGTGACCCTTTGTGACACCGATAACATCGATCATCTCATCCTGGGTGAAGACATTGGTGATGGGGATAGACTGTTCCAGCTTCTCACGGGCCCAGTCCACCTTGTCAGAGATGGAGCCTCCATTGAGCTGCACCTCCATCAGGTGGGACTTCTTCTGCCTCAGGGGCAGCAGCCTCATCTGGAGGGGAGAGGCAGGTGAGCCTGCTAGTTCTGGGACAAGGACCAGTATAGCTAGTACAAACACTTTGTATTTATCCCAAAAGTAGGTTAAAATGTGATACAGGGGACATTGTCTCAGAAGGAAGGCAGCATGGAATGTATCCTCATGCGTGTCGGACGTCATGCCTGACGCTGTGTTCCGTGGTCTCATCACAGACAAAGGGAAATCCGATTCATTTAAACTATGTGGCATTGCAGGGAGCGTATTCTATCCTGCTCAGACTCACCTGTGTGTGGGCGATGATGCGGACGACCTGGCAGTACTTCTTCATGGAGGCGAAGTCCTTCTCCAGCTGCTTCTTGCCCTCGTCATCCTGCCACTTCTTGCAATACTTTGTGAAGGCCTTCTTCTTGGACTTGTACCTAAGAGCATGCAGCATGACCGGAGGGTAGGGGAGAAGAGGCACACGAGTTGGCACAGGTCCTTCATAACCCCAGGGGGCCAGCGGAAGAACACTGTACTCAGCTGCTCGCCCAGCCTTCACAGGGGCGAAGGGGGCAGTTACAGCCTCAGAAGGGTTTTCGGCTCATGACGCGGTGTCTAAGAAGCACTTTCCACCGGCCAGAGGAGCCCGGAGCTCATCGGGCCAAGAGGCACCCGAGCGGAGCTGCCACCAGGGGGGGCACCGGATGTTAAGACTCGCTCACTGAAACACCACATGTTCTATATGTCGAGCAACATGCTTCAAAGCTCATATTAAAACGTAATTAAACACTATCCAACCAATAGTCAAAATGTTTGTTTAAATATCTATTATTTTTCATGAGTATAATGACTCACCAGTTCCTGTAGAAGCGACGCTTGCACTCATCACTGATGTGCTCAGCGAAGATGGTCTTGAAGGAACGCAGGCCACGGGGGGTCTCGACATAACCCACAACACCCACCACAACCATGGGAGGAGTCTCCACAATGGTCACAGCCTCAACCACTTCCTTTTTGTTCACCTCTGTAGGAAAATAGTAGTCAGGTATAAAAGGTTAGTAATACAGGAGTTCAGACTTAAATTGCATAATGTCAATGCTCAACGACTGCGCTCAGTGCTCGACATTCAGCAAGGGTTAGACCCAATATGTCCGCCCGTCGAGGGGATCATCACAGGCAGAAAAAAGACAAACACTAATGCAAGACCGAAACTAATATGGCTTGGTTATGTATTCATAAATCCCACAGCAATATTCACCCAGTCAATTAAACAAAACGAAGCCAAATACTCACTTGAGCCAGGTCTGTCGACTTCACGCACGATGTGAGTCATGCCAGCCTTGTAGCCAAGGAAGGCAGTCAAGTGAACTGGCTTGCTGGGGTCATCCTTGGGGAAACTCTTCACCTTACCACGGTGACGTCTGCTCCTCTTACGGGGCAGGAAACCCAAGGATCCGTGGCGGGGAGCCGAAAATTTACGGTGGGACTGTGAAGACAACGCAATTCAGCACATTGTCCATGAGGCATACAAAGCTATATGAACGCACTTCGAGTCAGTATGTCAGAACTCGACATTGAACAGGAACAGCACGAGGCCAACCATTCTGTCCGCCCGTCGAGGGACTCGTCACCCATATTTAATGCAACCTCACTAAATAAATCCCAATTAAATAAATCCCAACTGAAGGATGTAAACAAAGTCTTGGAATAAACATGTGTAACGGTAGTCGTTAGAGGTTCGGAGGACCTTGACTAGCTACTGTTGGGCAAGCTAATGGGTCAGGCCTCATAAGGTAAAGCCCGTTATAAAAACGGTAGAAATTTAACTAGCACGTTGTCCGTTTTAAACCAGTTTGATTGTGAACTAACGTTACAAAATGTCTATTTAAAATGTATTTGAGTAACGAAGCATGCTAGGCCTCAGTGTATCAGCCATTTTAAACTACCAGTCTGCCAACGATTACTTCATACATTCAGTAATAATCTAAGACCATGTTATTATGGTAAGGCCTAACATCATACAACTGTATTAATTACAGATATACACATCTTACCTATTAACTTAGAGGGGGAACATAAGGTTTAAGAAGATGCAAAACGGATTGAAAGCGCAAGTCTCGAATAAGAAAGACGAACTCACCATTTTGTCTCACAGCCGATTAAAAAAGAGGACTACGTAAGGGGGATGTTTGGTATTTATACAAGGACGTGACCCATCACGTGATTAACGTCGCCAACCAGCATCATGGCTCCGCCTTCCTGCTGTACAAACGCTTGCTTCAAAATCTAGAATTCCACTGTAACAAAAATGCATCAGCTACCTACATGGTATTTATTCCCATCACAAAAATGGACATTGAATAGTAGGCTACCATTGGTCAGATGACAAATCAATATGAGAGAATGCTACATTAAGAATATCCACTCATCTCAGCTCAACCATGCATTTGGTCTGGGCTAGTAGTTGAAGGGAAGGTCTTGATTGAATGGATTACTTTGCATGCAGTTTTTTTAGGGTTGTTGTTAGAAGTGTTCTCCCGGGTATGAACAGCAGGGGGCTGTACTAGCAAAGATGAACACCTTTTAGCGTGCAAGCATGCTAAAGCATGCTAAAGTCTGAATAAGCCTTAGGTCACAGGGCCGTTCCCCCACAGTTCTGAATTTAACTAATGGACACATTCATGGATACACGTATGACAGTGTTCACAGTTGTAGGAGTAGCCTCCCTGTGGGCCAATAGAAAGGGCTAGAAAACAGACAAAAAAGCCTGTGCATTGGCTGCTGCTAATAGTCTCTTCCCATTCTGCCCCAGAAGAAGGTAGCCAACCCTGCTTCTCCACACACACAGCCCCTCAGCAGGCCTGTTGCTCCCGGTCAAGGTTCATCTTCTGGAAGAAGATCTTCCCAAACTCATATGTGCTGATCATGACAGCACAGGCTGGGGCAACTTTGATCACCCTGGGTAGGAAACCTGAGGGGGATAAAGAGACACAATTTACCTGATTTAGTCCTCCATTCAGACTGCTTACTATAACAGCGCTTCAGGCATTGCAAATATATATTTTTTATATATCTTTGGACTTACCTGCAAAGAGCCCTCTGTATCCCGATTCAGCCAAAATTCCCCTCATGATTTGCCATGTGGATGTGGGATACTTCACAGGGACTAGGAGGAAGGGGAGAAAGACAGAGATTTAGTGGGCAATCCTACGTTCTATCAGAGGATAAAATACGATTTCAGACGTGAATGGCCATATGGGTACATAAGACCCTGTAATTACACACCTCCCAGTGTCTCCATCTCTCCCAGTTGGATCTGTCTTCGTGTCTTCACCACGTCAAAAGGTAGAGTCATGATGGCAGCAACCTGGGACAGAAGACAATAGACACACTCTCTATAAGCAATACACAGTGAAATCAACAACAATACCCAGTGAAATCAACATAACTTACCCCCTGATCTATTGATCAGCAGTACGTTATGTAACTAGACAGGTGAAACACTAAAAACAGGCTTTAACCAGGGGGTCCACCTGTTATCAATTATCAACAGTCTAATGGTTGTCACAATGACACAGCAATTCTCTATTTTTTTCTGGTGTCAACTCAACCCTTATAATAACTCATGAGAGGACTGTCGAACTTCCATGATTTGACAGGGAACTTCCTGTTTTACTACAGATCTAGGCTAAGTAAGTGTGTCCACTTCTCTCACATATGAGAGAATCTCTAAACAAACAGGCCTGTTTTCAGCAGGGAGAGGCATTTGATTTTATTTATCATGGCCTCTTTCTGTCTTAAATACAAATAACATCTGTGTTTACAACTGGCTTTCCTTTCCTGGTGAGAGATAGCACACTGAACTCTTCTCCATATTTGTCAATGATCTACCTATAATAAAACACACCTCTGCCTCACTTACAGTAAACTGAAAAGAATAGGAGCGGGAAAAAAATAATTTGACTATTTAGCTGTATACACCTTGCAATGTACAAACCATCCATCATCTTCTTCATGAAATCTAATATAAGACATCTGCTTAACATGCATTGTAAATTCCCAGTAGTGATATTAATGAGATTCTCACAGCTCCAGAGATGGCCCCTGCTGTGAAGCTGATGGAGAAGGTGGCCTGAGACACATTGTACTGATCACACAGATGGGCCTTCACCAGCTCATAGTTGAACCAGTACAGGGCTGCACACACAGAAAAACAGTCAGGTTGAAAAGTCACTGAGAAACATTATCACACCGAAGATAGTATTTATTATTCACCCACACAGGCAGTCTTCATTATGTAACCCCCAACTACTATCAACCAGTCCAACTAAGCCCTAGCAGTGACAGATAAATGGTTAGTGACATAACGTCCATGGAGGTGAAGTCTCACCTGAGAAGGGGACGTCTCGTAGGACGGTGGGTCCCAAGCCCCTCCACAGGGACAGCCAGCCATCCTGGGCAACACTAGAGCGGATACACACCCTCAGCTCGCTGTAGGTCAGCTTCCGGGACTGCATCTTGGTACGCACCAGCTCTAATGGGCTGATCACACTCACTGCTCCCACTGGAGAACACACAGACATGGGGGAGTCAACGGAAGAGGGGCAGCAACAAACACATTACAGAAGGGAACAATGTAATAATGGCATTATTATACATCTACATTCTTAGTGTGGTGTGTGACAACTGAACTGTATCATAATCAAGACTTAATCAACTTCAAGACATTGTGAATCCCCGTCCCATGTAGTCCACTTACGTCTAGAGAGACCCCCAGCCACCAGGGGGATGTAGTTGCCTTGGAACCCCATGCCGTAGCGCAGTAAGTCTCTGAGCTGGTCATAGCAGGTGAAGTAGATGACCGTGGCAGGCACCGCCATCACCCTGTACACAAACAGCAAGAAACTGTCAATCTCAAAGCTCTGCAAGCTGTTACATGATTAGGTGCAAAACAACACACTGAAATTGAAACCATGAAGTCATAGTTCTGAGTTTTTCTCTTTTATACAATCAAGGACTGATCGCTCGTTACCGTTCTTTATTACAAATACATGTACTTGAAATACCCCAGTGACTCACAGTGTGGGAGGCAGCCCGCTCCACAGAGACCTGACCCCCTCGTTGCGCGTGATCTTCACAAAAGCATCCTGAGAAAAACAAACACCACACCGTGTTTGTCCTTGGGAACTGTGGAGTTCCAAAAAAATACAAACATTTGGGACTTCAAAAGACAGGTCGTTCCCCATCCAGTGTTTTAACTATGTCAAACCAGGTGATGTTGTGCTGTGTTGGTGGGAGTGAATAAGAGGATTCTGAGTCTCTTACCAGGGTGCCACTGAAGTGGGTTGGTGTTTTGTACCAGCTGGTGCAGCTGGCCCCATACTGACACACATAGATGTGATCCATCAGGCCATTACAATACAGGAAGCACTTCCCTGAGACACAAAACACAAGAACAAGGTCACCAAAACAACCATACTGGTTAATATGTTACTGTATGAGACATGCTCTACTTCTATCTATACTATAGATAGGTAAATGTGAACCTACTGGGAGTAATGCCAAATGTTGGCGTCTCTGTAGGGCACGCATTCATGTGTAATTACAGTATGTCCGTTTGATACATCTATAGCTTCTAGTTCTATGTCAAATGAATGGATATTCAATAGTTCTGTAAAATAATGACATTGGTAAAAAATAAAAAATAATACTTTAACAGTTTGTTTTTCAGTCAATAGTTGAACTTATATTGATGTGAGGGTGTCCATGACAGAGGTTAGATAAGCTATTAATAACAGAGGTTATGGCAATGACCGGTCAGACAGACACTGGGGACGATAACACCAAGGCTGCTCTAGCCAAGGCCTGCTCTGGACTACTAGTGTTTGCCTTATTTTAGGTATTGGCAAATGGTCAATCCAAGGCAAAGTATTTGAGGAGAAATCTATAAACAAACAAACAAGCTCCTCTAGTAATAGACAATTACATAGTAAAATAAGTGTTATACAGTATAACCTATGAACTACTTTCTTTGAGATTCATAAACACAAGTACCACAAGGCACAATTTGATACCCGGTAGCTACGAATCATGTTGAATTCTTTCAAGTACCAGAAAGCACTCATTGTTACCACATCATTTCCTTGTGAAGTTCAATATGCTAATACTAACTAGCTGGTTACAATATCTGCGCAAATTTCCCTTAGTTTTCTTTATAAAATGTTCAGAGTGAGTTATGGTGTAGCTGAGTGGAGAGATAGAGAGAGAGCGCCATGGCTGTAACCCATATAATCATTCAGCTCAGAGTATAAGGGTGCAATGAGGAAGAGTATGAAGTTTTATATATATATATATATACACACACACACACACACACACATATATAGACATTAGAGGTCGACCAATTATGATTTTTCAACTCCGTTACCGATTGGAGGACCAAAAAAAGACGATACCGATTAATCGGCAGATTTAAAAAACAAATGTATTTGTAATACTGACAATTACAACAATACTGAATTAACACTTAATTTAACTTAATATAATACATCAATAAAAATCAATTTAGCCTCAAATAAATAAAACGTTCAATTTGGTTTAAATAATGCAAAAACAAAGTGTTGGAGAAGTAAAAATGCAATATGTGCCATGTAAAAAAGCTAATGTTTGAGTTCCTTGCTCAGAACATGAGAACATATGAAAGTTGGTGGTTCCTTTTAACATGAGACTTCAATATTCCAAGATAAGAGGTTTTAGGTTGTAATTAATATAGTATTTATAGGACTAGTTCTCTCTATACCATTTGTATTTCATTTACCTTTGACTATTGGATGTTCTTATAGGCACTTTAGTATTGCCAGTGTAACAGATATAAAATGTTCCATCAGTTTATGTTCCACATTATAGAGCTGCTGGCAAAACGCACAAAAGTGCTGTTTGAATGAATGCTTACGAGCCTGCTGCTGCCTACCATCGCTCAGTCAGACTGCTCTATCAAATATCAAATCATAGACTTAATTATAACATAATAACACACAGAAATACGAGCCTTTGGTCATTAATATGGTCGAATCTGGAAACTATCATTTCGAAAACAAAACGTTTATTATTTCAGTGAAATACGGAACCATTTGGTATTTTATCTAACCAATTATACAGCCCCCAGCGGTGCATCGATTATACAGCCCCCATCAATTATACAGCCCCCAGCGGTGCATCGATTATACATCCCCCATCGATTATACATCCCCCAGCGGTGCACCGATTATACATCCCCCAGCGTTGCATCGATTATACATCCCCCAGCGGTGCATCGATTATACATCCCCCAGCGGTGCATTGATTATACATCCCCCATCGATTATACATCCCCCAGCGGTGCATCGATTATACATCCCCCAGCGGTGCACCGATTATACATCCCCCAGCGTTGCATCGATTATACAGCCCCCAGCAGTGCATCGATTATACATCCCCCAGCGGTGCATTGATTATACATCCCCCAGCGTTGCATCGATTATACATCCCCCAGCGGTGCATCGATTATACATCCCCCAGCGGTGCACCGATTATACATCCCCCAGCGTTGCATCGATTATACAGCCCCCAGCTTTGCATCGATTATACATCCCCCATCGATTATACATCCCCCATCGATTATACATCCCCCAGCGTTGCATCGATTATACAGCCCTCAGCTTTGCATCGATTATACATCCCCCAGCGGTGCATCGATTATACATTCCCCAGCGGTGCACCGATTATACATCCCCCAGCGTTGCATCGATTATACAGCCCCCAGCTTTGCATCGATTATACATCCCCCATCGATTATACATCCCCCATCGATTATACATCCCTCAGCGTTGCATCGATTATACAGCCCTCAGCTTTGCATCGATTATACATCCCCCAGCGGTGCATCGATTATACATTCCCCAGCGTTGCATCGATTATACATCCCCCAGCGGTGCATCGATTATACATCCCCCAGCGTTGCATCGATTATACATCCCCCAGCGGTGCATCGATTATACATCCCCCAGCGTTGCATCGATTATACATCCCCCAGCGTTGCATCGATTATACATCCCCCATCGATTATACATCCCCCAGCGTTGCATCGATTATACATCCCCCAGCGTTGCATCGATTATACATCCCCCATCGATTATACATCCCCCAGAGTTGCATCGATTATACATCCCCCATCGATTATACAGCCCCCAGCGGTGGACCGATTATACATCCCCCAGCGGTGCATCGATTATACATCCCCCATCGATTATACATCCCCCAGCGTTGCATGGATTATACATCCCCCAGCGGTGCATCGATTATACATCCCCCAGCGTTGCATCGATTATACATCCCCCAGTGGTGCATCGATTATACATCCCCCATCGATTATACATCCCCCAGCGGTGCATCGATTATACATCCCCCAGCGTTGCATCGATTATACATCCCCCAGCGTTGCATCGATTATACATCCCCCAGCGTTGCATCGATTATACAGCCCCCATTGATTATACATCCCCCAGCGGTGCATCGATTATACATCCCCCAGCGTTGCATCGATTATACATCCCCCATCGATTATACATCCCCCATCGATTATACAGCCCCCATCGATTATACATCCCCCAGCGTTGCATCGATTATACATCCCCCATCGATTATACATCCCCAGCGGTGCATCGATTATACATCCCCCATCGATTATACATCCCCCAGCGTCGCATCGATTATACATCCCCCAGCGGTGCATCGATTATACATCCCCCAGCGGTGCATCGATTATACAGCCCCCAGCGGTGCATCGATTATACATCCCCCATCGATTATACATCCCCCAGCGGTGCATCGATTATACATCCCCCATCGATTATACAGCCCCCATCGATTATACATCCCCCAGCGTTGCATCGATTATACATCCCCCATCGATTATACATCCCCAGCGGTGCATCGATTATACATCCCCAGCGGTGCATCGATTATACATCCCCCATCGATTATACATCCCCCAGCGGTGCATCGATTATACATCCCCCATCGATTATACAGCCCCCATCGATTATACATCCCCCAGCGTTGCATCGATTATACATCCCCCATCGATTATACATCCCCAGCGGTGCATCGATTATACATCCCCCATCGATTATACATCCCCCAGCGTTGCATCGATTATACATCCCCCAGCGGTGCATCGATTATACAGCCCCCAGCGGTGCATCGATTATACATCCCCCATCGATTATACATCCCCCAGCGGTGCATCGATTATACATCCCCCATCGATTATACATCCCCCATCGATTATACAGCCCCCATCGATTATACATCCCCCAGCGGTGCATCGATTATACATCCCCCAGCGTTGCATCGATTATACATCCCCCAGCGGTGCATCGATTATACATCCCCCAGCGTTGCATCGATTATACATCCCCCAGCGTTGCATCGATTATACATCCCCCAGCGTTGCATCGATTATACATCCCCCAGCGGTGCATCGATTATACATCCCCCAGCGGTGCATCGATTATACATCCCCCATCGATTATACATCCCCCAGCGTTGCATCGATTATACATCCCCCAGCGGTGCATCGATTATACATCCCCCAGCGTTGCATCGATTATACATCCCCCAGCGTTGCATGGATTATACATCCCCCAGCGTTGCATCGATTATACATCCCCCAGCGTTGCATCGATTATACATCCCCCAGCGTTGCATCGATTATACATCCCCCAGCGTTGCATCGATTATACATCCCCCAGCGGTGCATCGATTATACAGCCCCCAGCGGTGCATCGATTATACATCCCCCATCGATTATACATCCCCCAGCGTTGCATCGATTATACATCCCCCAGCGTTGCATCGATTATACATCCCCCATCGATTATACATCCCCAGCGGTGCACCGATTATACATCCCCCAGCGTTGCATTGATTATACATCCCCCAGCGTTGCATTGATTATACATCCCCCAGCGTTGCATTGATTATACATCCCCCAGCGTTGCATCGATTATACATCCCCCAGCGTTGCATCGATTATACATCCCCAGCGTTGCATCGATTATACATCCCCCAGTGGTGCATCGATTATACATCCCCCAGCGTTGCATTGATTATACATCCCCCATCGATTATACATCCCCAGCGTTGCATCGATTATACATCCCCCAGTGGTGCATCGATTATACAGCCCCCAGCGGTGCACCGATTATACATCCCCCAGCGTTGCATCGATTATACATCCCCAGCGGTGCATCGATTATACATCCCCCAGCGTTGCATCGATTATACATCCCCCAGCGTTGCATCGATTATACATCCCCCAGCGTTGCATCGATTATACATCCCCCAGCGGTGCATCGATTATACATCCCCCAGCGGTGCATCGATTATACATCCCCCATCGATTATACATCCCCCCAGCGTTGCATCGATTATACATCCCCCAGCGGTGCATCGATTATACATCCCCCAGCGTTGCATCGATTATACATCCCCCAGCTTTGCATGGATTATACATCCCCCAGCGTTGCATCGATTATACATCCCCCAGCGTTGCATCGATTATACATCCCCCAGCGTTGCATCGATTATACATCCCCCAGCGTTGCATCGATTATACATCCCCCAGCGGTGCATCGATTATACAGCCCCCAGCGGTGCATCGATTATACATCCCCCATCGATTATACATCCCCCAGCGTTGCATCGATTATACATCCCCCAGCGTTGCATCGATTATACATCCCCCATCGATTATACATCCCCAGCGGTGCACCGATTATACATCCCCCAGCGTTGCATTGATTATACATCCCCCAGCGTTGCATCGATTATACATCCCCCAGCGTTGCATTGATTATACATCCCCCAGCGTTGCATTGATTATACATCCCCCAGCGTTGCATCGATTATACATCCCCCAGCGTTGCATCGATTATACATCCCCCATCGATTATACATCCCCAGCGGTGCACCGATTATACATCCCCCAGTGGTGCATCGATTATACATCCCCCAGCGTTGCATTGATTATACATCCCCCATCGATTATACATCCCCAGCGTTGCATCGATTATACATCCCCCATCGATTATACATCCCCAGCGTTGCATCGATTATACATCCCCCAGTGGTGCATCGATTATACATCCCCCAGCGTTGCATTGATTATACATCCCCCATCGATTATACATCCCCAGCGTTGCATCGATTATACATCCCCCAGCGGTGCATCGATTATACATCCCCCAGCGGTGCATCGATTATACAGCCCCCAGCGGTGCATCGATTATTCATCCCCCATCGATTATACATCCCCCAGCGGTGCATCGATTATACATCCCCCATCGATTATACATCCCCCATCGATTATACAGCCCCCATCGATTATACATCCCCCAGCGTTGCATCGATTATACATCCCCCATCGATTATACATCCCCAGCGGTGCATCGATTATACATCCCCAGCGGTGCATCGATTATACATCCCCCATCGATTATACATCCCCCAGCGGTGCATCGATTATACATCCCCCATCGATTATACAGCCCCCATCGATTATACATCCCCCAGCGTTGCATCGATTATACATCCCCCATCGATTATACATCCCCAGCGGTGCATCGATTATACATCCCCCATCGATTATACATCCCCCAGCGTTGCATCGATTATACATCCCCCAGCGGTGCATCGATTATACAGCCCCCAGCGGTGCATCGATTATACATCCCCCATCGATTATACATCCCCCAGCGGTGCATCGATTATACATCCCCCATCGATTATACATCCCCCATCGATTATACAGCCCCCATCGATTATACATCCCCCAGCGGTGCATCGATTATACATCCCCCAGCGTTGCATCGATTATACATCCCCCAGCGGTGCATCGATTATACATCCCCCAGCGTTGCATCGATTATACATCCCCCAGCGTTGCATCGATTATACATCCCCCAGCGTTGCATCGATTATACATCCCCCAGCGGTGCATCGATTATACATCCCCCAGCGGTGCATCGATTATACATCCCCCATCGATTATACATCCCCCAGCGTTGCATCGATTATACATCCCCCAGCGGTGCATCGATTATACATCCCCCAGCGTTGCATCGATTATACATCCCCCAGCGTTGCATGGATTATACATCCCCCAGCGTTGCATCGATTATACATCCCCCAGCGTTGCATCGATTATACATCCCCCAGCGTTGCATCGATTATACATCCCCCAGCGTTGCATCGATTATACATCCCCCAGCGGTGCATCGATTATACAGCCCCCAGCGGTGCATCGATTATACATCCCCCATCGATTATACATCCCCCAGCGTTGCATCGATTATACATCCCCCAGCGTTGCATCGATTATACATCCCCCATCGATTATACATCCCCAGCGGTGCACCGATTATACATCCCCCAGCGTTGCATTGATTATACATCCCCCAGCGTTGCATTGATTATACATCCCCCAGCGTTGCATTGATTATACATCCCCCAGCGTTGCATCGATTATACATCCCCCAGCGTTGCATCGATTATACATCCCCAGCGTTGCATCGATTATACATCGATTATACATCCCCCAGCGTTGCATTGATTATACATCCCCCATCGATTATACATCCCCAGCGTTGCATCGATTATACATCCCCCAGTGGTGCATCGATTATACAGCCCCCAGCGGTGCACCGATTATACATCCCCCAGCGTTGCATCGATTATACATCCCCAGCGGTGCATCGATTATACATCCCCCAGCGTTGCATCGATTATACATCCCCCAGCGTTGCATAGATTATACATCCCCCAGCGTTGCATCGATTATACATCCCCCAGCGGTGCATCGATTATACATCCCCCAGCGGTGCATCGATTATACATCCCCCATCGATTATACATCCCCCCAGCGTTGCATCGATTATACATCCCCCAGCGGTGCATCGATTATACATCCCCCAGCGTTGCATCGATTATACATCCCCCAGCTTTGCATGGATTATACATCCCCCAGCGTTGCATCGATTATACATCCCCCAGCGTTGCATCGATTATACATCCCCCAGCGTTGCATCGATTATACATCCCCCAGCGTTGCATCGATTATACATCCCCCAGCGGTGCATCGATTATACAGCCCCCAGCGGTGCATCGATTATACATCCCCCATCGATTATACATCCCCCAGCGTTGCATCGATTATACATCCCCCAGCGTTGCATCGATTATACATCCCCCATCGATTATACATCCCCAGCGGTGCACCGATTATACATCCCCCAGCGTTGCATTGATTATACATCCCCCAGCGTTGCATCGATTATACATCCCCCAGCGTTGCATTGATTATACATCCCCCAGCGTTGCATTGATTATACATCCCCCAGCGTTGCATCGATTATACATCCCCCAGCGTTGCATCGATTATACATCCCCCATCGATTATACATCCCCAGCGGTGCACCGATTATACATCCCCCAGTGGTGCATCGATTATACATCCCCCAGCGTTGCATTGATTATACATCCCCCATCGATTATACATCCCCAGCGTTGCATCGATTATACATCCCCCATCGATTATACATCCCCAGCGTTGCATCGATTATACATCCCCCAGTGGTGCATCGATTATACATCCCCCAGCGTTGCATTGATTATACATCCCCCATCGATTATACATCCCCAGCGTTGCATCGATTATACATCCCCCAGTGGTGCATCGATTATACAGCCCCCAGCGGTGCACCGATTATACATCCCCCAGCGGTGCATCGATTATACATCCCCCATCGATTATACATCCCCCATCGATTATACATCCCCCAGCGTTGCATCGATTATACAGCCCCCAGCGGTGCACCGATTATACATCCCCCAGCGGTGCATCGATTATACATCCCCCATCGATTATACATCCCCCATCGATTATACATCCCCCAGCGTTGCATCGATTATACAGCCCCCAGCGGTGCATCGATTATACATCCCCAGCGGTGCATCGATTATACATCCCCCAGCGGTGCATCGATTATACATCCCCCATCGATTATACATCCCCCATCGATTATACATCCCCCAGCGGTGCACCGATTATACATCCCCCAGCGTTGCATCGATTATACATCCCCCATCGATTATACATCCCCCAGCGGTGCATCGATTATACAGCCCCCAGCGGTGCATCGATTATACAGCCCCCAGCGGTGCATCGATTATACAGCCCCCAGCGGTGCATCGATTATACATCCCCCAGCGTTGCATCGATTATACATCCCCCATCGATTATACATCCCCCATCGATTATACATCCCCCATCGATTATACATCCCCCAGCGTTGCATCGATTATACAGCCCCCAGCAGTGCATCGATTATACATCCCCAGCGGTGCATCGATTATACATCCCCCAGCGTTGCATCGATTATACATCCCCCAGCGTTGCATCGATTATACATCCCCCATCGATTATACATCCCCCAGCGTTGCATCGATTATACAGCCCCCAGCGTTGCATTGATTATACATCCCCCAGCGGTGCATCGATTATACATCCCCCAGCGTTGCATCGATTATACATCCCCCAGCGTTGCATCGATTATACATCCCCCAGCGTTGCATTGATTATACATCCCCCAGCGTTGCATTGATTATACATCCCCCAGCGTTGCATTGATTATACATCCCCCAGCGTTGCATCGATTATACATCCCCCAGCGTTGCATTGATTATACATCCCCCAGCGTTGCATTGATTATACATCCCCCAGCGGTGCATCGATTATACATTCCCCAGCGTTGCATTGATTATACATCCCCCAGCGGTGCACCGATTATACATCCCCCAGCGGTGCATCGATTATACATCCCCCAGCGTTGCATCGATTATACATCCCCCAGCGTTGCATCGATTATACATCCCCAGCGTTGCATCGATTATACATCCCCCAGCGGTGCATCGATTATACATCCCCCATCGATTATACATCCCACAGCGGTGCACCGATTATACATCCCCCAGCGGTGCACCGATTATACATCCCCCAGCGTTGCATCGATTATACATCCCCCAGCGTTGCATCGATTATACAGCCCCCAGCGGTGCATCGATTATACATCCCCCAGCGGTGCATCGATTATACAGCCCCCAGCGGTGCATCGATTATACATCCCCCATCGATTATACATCCCCAGCGTTGCATCGATTATACATCCCCCAGTGGTGCATCGATTATACATCCCCCAGCGTTGCATCGATTATACATCCCCCAGCGGTGCATCGATTATACAGCCCCCAGCGGTGCATCGATTATACATCCCCCAGCGTTGCATCGATTATACATCCCCCATCGATTATACATCCCCAGCGTTGCATCGATTATACATCCCCCAGCGGTGCACCGATTATACATCCCCCAGCGTTGCATCGATTATACATCCCCCATCGATTATACATCCCCCATCGATTATACAGCCCCCATCGATTATACATCCCCCAGCGTTGCATCGATTATACATCCCCCATCGATTATACATCCCCCATCGATTATACAGCCCCCATCGATTATACAGCCCCCAGCGTTGCATCGATTATACAGCCCACAGCTTTGCATCGATTATACATCCCCCAGCGTTGCATCGATTATACATCCCCCAGCGTTGCATCGATTATACATCCCCCATCGATTATACATCCCCCAGGAATGGCCGATTAATTACGGCCGATTTCAAGTTTTCATAACAATCAGAAATCGGTATTTTTGGGCGCCGATTTCCGATTGTACATTTTTTTTTTTGACCTTTTATTTAACTAGGCAAGTCAGTTAAGAACACATTCTTATTTCCAATGACTGCCTAGGAACTGTGGGTTAACTGCCTGTTCAGGGGCAAAACGACAGATTATTACCTTGTCAGCTCAGGGGTTCCAATCTTCCAACCGCACAGTTAACTAGTCCAACGCTCTAACAATTGCACTCCACGAGTAGCCTGCCTGTTACGCGAATGCAGAAGAAGCCAAGGTAAATTGTTATCTAGCATTAAACTTATCTTATAAAAACAATCAATCATAATCACTAGTTATAACTACTAATCCAGTTTAGCAGGCAATATTAACCAGGTGAAATTGTGTCATTTCTCTTGCGTTCATTGCACGCAGAGTCAGGGTATATGCAACAGTTTGGGCTGCCTGGCTCATTGCGAACGAATTTGCCAGAATTTTACGTAAGTATGACATACATTGAAGGTTGTGCAATGT
Organism: Oncorhynchus mykiss; assembly: GCF_057628025.1. NCBI lineage: Eukaryota > Metazoa > Chordata > Actinopteri > Salmoniformes > Salmonidae > Oncorhynchus > Oncorhynchus mykiss. Next base: position 57,532,506 of record NC_143034.1, read on the forward strand.
AACAAGAATATTTAGACTTAGGGATGCCACCCGTTAGATAAATTACCGAACGGTTCCGATAGTTTCTGGATTCGATCATATTAATGACCAATGGCTCGTATTTCTGTGTGTTGTTATGTTATAATTAAGTCTGATTTATAGAGCAGTCTGAGCAGCAGCAGGCCCGTAATCATTCATTCAAACAGCACTTTCGTGCGTTTTGCCAGCAGCTCTTCGCAAGCACAGAGCTGTTTATGACTTCAAGCCTATCAGCCTAATGGCTGGTGTAACGGCTAGCTAGTTAGTTATGGCTAGCTAGTTAGCTGGGTGTGCGCTAATACTGTTTCAAACGTCACTCGCTTTTAGATTTGGAGTAGTTATTCCCCTTGCGCTGCAAGGGCCGCGGCTTTTGTGGAGCGATGGGTAACGATGCTTCGAGTGTGGCTGTTGTCGATGTGTTCCTGGTTCGAGCCCAGGTAGGGGCGAGGAGGAGGACGGAAGCTATACTGTTACACTGGCAATACTAAAGTGCCTATAAGAACATCCAATAGTCAAAGGTATATGAAATACAAATGGTATAGAGAGAAATAGTCCTATAAATACTATATTAACTACAACCTAAAACCTCTTACCTTGGTATATTGAAGTCTCATGTTAAAAGGAACCACCAACTTTCATGTTCTCATGTTCTGAGCAAGGAACTTAAATGTTAGCTTTTTTACATGGCACATATTACTTTCTTCTCCAACACTTTGTTTTTTCATTATTTAAACCAAATTGAACATGTTTCATTATTTATTTGAGGCTAAATTGATTTTATTGATGTTTTATATTAAGTTAAAATAAGTGTTAATTCAGTATTGTTGTAATTGTCATTATTACAAATAAAAAACATATATATATATATATATATATATATTTTTTTTTTTTAATCGGCCGATTAATCGGTATCAGCGTTTTTGGTCCTCCAATAATCAGTATCGGCGTTGAAAAATCATAATCGGTCGACCTCTAACAGAGGGTACATATAATTGCCAAAGATTTCAAAATCAATTTGCTCAGACTATGGTTAAAGCGCATTTGTTTTGTTTTCCCAGGAAACCCAGTTTGTTAGTAGGTCATATTGGCAGAGCAGTACCAGATAGGCACATGTAGTCAGTCAGACTGGGCAAAGTCTGGGCATGCAGCGAGCGGCGCCGGCGGGTTTACTCACATTTGGAGGGGCGGATTACACCACTCCATGAAGCAGAGTCAGCAGCTAAAGCTATGAAACAAAGCAAAGAGAGAGATAGAAACACAGAGATGGAGAGAATCAAAGAGCACAAGACACACAAAATAATCATTTGAGCAGAGAAAAGCTAAAGCATGTCTCACATTCCACTAAATGTAGCCTGACATGGCTGCCGAAGGTTGCCGACATAAGGACTTCTAAACCCCCTTTACCTCAACCCCTCTTCTATTATTTAGGCTTAGGGAGCAGATGGGCAAGAGGCTGAATGTAGTCTCTCACAGGGAAAGTGATGACAGTGCAGTTGACTTTATTTATTTAATTTATAATTTTTTTATTATTTAACTAGAAAAGTCAGCGAAGAACAAATTCTTATTTACAATGACGGCCTATGAACCGTGGGTTAACTGCCTTGTTCAGGGGCAGAACAACAGATTTATACCACGTCAGCTCGGGGATTCAATCTAGCAACCTTTCGGTTACTGGCCCAATGTGCTAACCACTAGGCTACCTGCCTCCCCAGTTTTCAGGGGTGGGGAGTGGGGACATAAACATCTAATACTTAGACTATCCCCGCAATGGTAAGAAGCAATAAGCAGACTCATCGTATAAGCAGTGAATGTTATCTGTTAGTGTTCTACCTTGATAGAATGGTGTTTGCTGGGCCTGCAGCCTTATCTTCACCACGTCCAGTGGTGTGACTGTGAAAGAGAGACAGATTCAATTATACTGATCTATTTACACCCATCATGGGTCTCATCAATGAGGAACACCTGCATACATGAGTGTGAGCGTATGCTTGTGTGAGGTGCAGTGTGTGAGTGGATCTGGGAAAATGGAATAGTGTTCTAGAACGGTGTCTTCTCTGAAAAAAATCTGTGGGGGGGGGCTGTTCCTACACACAAGGCTTGGACACTAGTTCCGCAGGCTTTGTAGTCTGGTCACACTAGCCAGATCTCAACCTGTACAACCAGACTGGAGTGGAGCTCAGATGGACACACAAAGTGAACCAGTGACAGCCTCTGATGCAGTTGTGGCAGACTCCTGTGTTGTCGTGGAGGCTTCGGTCACCCATGGAACATTTCATCCTAGTTCTACAGTTGCCATGGCACCTAGTGGCAGGCTAGGCAGAGAGCTCATGTAAATTATGTACATATTTAATAACATTTAATCATTTTTATACATACTTTTTTTCTTTTTTTTTTTACAAACATTTCATTTTTCAACAGCTAAAAGAGTGCAGATCAAGTCTTGATATCATGAATCGTAATCCTGCTCGTAACCTGATGAAAATCAGTGTGGTCAACAAGCTAGCTAATTCTGTAGAGACAGTATCTAATAAAGCTTTGTTACAATTGATTTCAGTAGGGTAAATCGATTCACTCTCCTTAAATATTTGTCATTTGATTTATTTGTTTCAGTCTCTGAATTGATTAATCTCACTTTTCGCCACCAGCTCCTGATATCAGGGTATAAAATCTATAATATGTCTCCTGAACTTGCCTGGGGCACATGCACACATGCGCACTAGGTCCGAGCTCATTTTCCCTGGCTAAACTAGCTGGCTACTGAACTATGCTAGTTTTTGCTGACATTTGACAATTGCTGACATTTAATCCTAGTAAAAATTCCCCGTCTTAGGTCAGTAAGGATCACCACTTTATTTTAAGAATGTGAAATGTCAGAATAATATTAGAAAGAATGACTTATTTCAGCTTTTATTTCTGTCATCACATTCCCAGTGGGTCAGAAGTTTACAAGCACTCAATTAGTATTTGTTAGCATTGACTTTAAATTGTTTAACTTGGGTCAAACTTTTCAGGTAGCCTTCCACAAGCTTCCCACAATACGTTGGGCGAATTATGGCCCATTCCTCCTGACAGAGCTGGTGTAACTGAGTCAGGTTTGTAGACATCCTTGTTCACACACGCTTTTTCAGTTCTGCCCACAAATTTTCTATGGGATTGAGGTCAGGGTTTTGTGATGGCGACTAAAATACCTTGACTTTGTTGTCCTGTTCTATTTTTGTTTTATTAGACCAGAGGACATTTCTCCAAAAAGTACAATCTTTGTCCCCATGTGCAGTTGCAAACCATAGTCTGGCTTTTTATGGTGGTTTTGGAGCTGTGGCTTCTTTCTTGCTAAGCGGCCTTTCAGGTTATATCAATATAGGAGTCATTTTACTGTGGATATAGATACTTTTGTACCTGTTTCCTCAAGCATCTTCGCAATGTCCTTTGCTGTTGTTCTGGGATTGATTTGCACTTTTTGCACCAAAGTACGTTCATCTCTAGGAGACAGAACACGTCTCCTTCCTGAGCGGTATGACTGCTGCGTAGTCCCATGGTGTTTATCCTGGCGTACTGTTGTTTAAACAGATGAACGTGGTACCTTCAGGCGTTTGGAAATTGCTCCCAAGGATGAACCAGACTTGTGGAGGTCTACATTTTTTTCTGAGGTCTTGACAGATTTATTTAGATTTTCCCATAATGTCAAGCAAAGAGGCACTGAGTTTGAAGGTAGGCCTTGAAATACATCTACAGGTACACCTTCAATTGACTCAAATTATGTCAATTAGCCTATCAGAAGCTTCGAAAGCCATTACATAATTTTTGGGAATTTTCCAAGCTGTTTAAAAGCACAGTCAACTTAGTGTACAATTGTTTACACATGGGGACAAAGATCGTACTTTTTGGAGAAATGTCCTCTGGTCTGATGAAACAAAAATAGAACTGTTTGACCATAATGACCATCGTTATGTTTGGAGGAAAAATGGGGAGGCTTGCAAGTCGAAGAACACCATCACAACTGTGAAGCACGGGAGTGGCAGCATCATGTTGTGAAGGTGCTTTGCTGTGGAGGGACTGGTGCACTTCACAAAATAGATGGCATCATGAGGATGGAAAATTATGTGGATGTATTGAAGCAACATCTTAAGACATCAGTCAGGAAGTTAAAACTTGGTCGCAAATGGGTCTTCCAAATGGACAATGACCCCATGCATACTTCCAAAGTTGTGGCAAAATGGCCTAAGAACAACAAATTCAAGGTATTGGAGTGGCCATCACAAAGCCCTGACCTGAATCCTATAGAAAATGTGTGGGCAGAACAGGAAAAAGCGTGTGCGACAAGGAAGCCTACAAACCTGACAGTTACACCAGCTCTGTCAGGAAGAATGGGCCAAAATTATTGTGGGAAGCTTGTGGAAGGCTACCCAAAACAATTGACCCAAGTTAAACAATTTAAAGGCAATGCTACCAAATACAAATTGAGTGTATGTAAACCTTCTGACACACTGGCAATGTGATGAAAGAAATACAATCTGAAATAAATCACTCGACTATTATTCTGACATTTCACATTCTTAAAATAAAGTGGTTATCCTAACTGACCTAAGACGGGGAATTGTTACTAGGATTAAATGTCAGGAATTGTGAAAAACTGAGTTTAAATATATTTGGCTAAGGTGTATGTAAACTTTCGACATCAACTGATATATATATATATATACAGTGCCTTGCGAAAGTATTCGGCCCCCTTGAACTTTGCAACCTTTTGCCACATTTCAGGCTTCAAACATAAAGATATAAAACTGTATTTTTTTGTGAAGAATCAACAACAAGTGGGACACAATCATGAAGTGGAACGACATTTATTGGATATTTCAAACTTTTTTAACATATCAAAAACTGAAAAATTGGGCGTGCAAAATGATTCAGCCCCCTTAAGTTAATACTTTGTAGCGCCACCTTTTGCTGCGATTACAGCTGTAAGTCGCTTGGGGTATGTCTCTATCAGTTTTGCACATCGAGAGACTGACATTTTTTCCCATTCCTCCTTGCAAAACAGCTCGAGCTCAGTGAGGTTGGATGGAGAGCATTTGTGAACAGCAGTTTTCAGTTCTTTCCACAGATTCTCGATTGGATTCAGGTCTGGACTTTGACTTGGCCATTCTAACACCTGGATATGTTTATTTTTGAACCATTCCATTGTAGATTTTGCTTTATGTTTTGGATCGTTGTCTTGTTGGAAGACAAATCTCTGTCCCAGTCTCAGGTCTTTTGCAGACTCCATCAGGTTTTCTTCCAGAATGGTCCTGTATTTGGCTCCATCCATCTTCCCATCAATTTTAACCATCTTCCCTGTCCCTGCTGAAGAAAAGCAGGCCCAAACCATGATGCTGCCACCACCATGTTTGACAGTGGGGATGGTGTGTTCAGGGTGATGAGCTGTGTTGCTTTTACGCCAAACATAACGTCTTGCATTGTTGCCAAAAAGTTCAATTTTGGTTTCATTGGTTTTTTGGTTTCATCTGACCAGAGCACCTTCTTCCACATGTTTGGTGTCTCCCAGGTGGCTTGTGGCAAACTTTAAATGACACTTTTTATGGATATCTTTAAGAAATGGCTTTCTTCTTGCCACTCTTCCATAAAGGCCAGATTTGTGCAATATACGACTGATTGTTGTCCTATGGACAGAGTCTCCTACCTCAGCTGTAGATCTCTGCAGTTCATCCAGAGTGATCATGGGCCTCTTGGCTGCATCTCTGATCAGTCTTCTCCTTGTATGAGCTGAAAGTTTAGAGGGACGGCCAGGTCTTGGTAGATTTGCAGTGGTCTGATACTCCTTCCATTTCAATATTATCGCTTGCACAGTGCTCCTTGGGATGTTTAAAGCTTGGGAAATATTTTTGTATCCAAATCCGGCTTTAAACTTCTTCACAACAGTATCTCGGACCTGCCTGGTGTGTTCCTTGTTCTTCATGATGCTCTCTGCGCTTTTGACGGACCTCTGAGACTATCACAGTGCAGGTGCATTTATACGGAGACTTGATTACACACAGGTGGATTGTATTTATCATCATTAGTCATTTAGGTCAACATTGGATCATTCAGAGATTCTCACTGAACTTCTGGGGAGAGTTTACTGCACTGAAAGTAAAGGGGCTGAATAATTTTGCACGTCCAATTTTTCAGTTTTTGATTTGTTAAAAAAGTTTGAAATATCCAATAAATGTCGTTCTACTTCATGATTGTGTCCCACTTGTTGTTGATTCTTCACAAAAAAATACAGTTTTATATCTTTATGTTTGAAGCCTGAAATGTGGCAAAAGGTCGCAAAGTTCAAGGGGGCCGAATACTTTCGCAAGGCACTGTATATATATATATAATTATATAAGTTTGATAATTATATAGACCTGATCATCTGTTGAAGAAATTGACCAACACCGACTAGTTCAAGTATACCCAGTTTGTCATTTATTGATTTTAACAGATGGGTTTTGTCCTTTACCAGTCCCGGTGGTGAAAATATTAAATTGTCTGTGTCTGTAGAAGAGTCACATTTTCATTTTGAAGTAGGTTCCCCTGTCTTACTCTCTGCCATGTTTGGGTGTTGCTTGTTTTCATCATATTTGTTGATACATTTCTCTAGTCTTATGATTTGTTTTGTGTTGTTATCCAGATTGAAGGAGCTAATATTCCCCACCAGATTGTGTAGTGCTAATATTTAGTCTAACTTACTGATTTTGAATATGACGTTTTTATCTCGAGGTGGTCTACATAGCTGTGTTCAGTCCACCATCTTGGTGTTTGCAATCTGTGCTTTTACTGGTTCCCCTAAATTCCCCTAGGTAGGTTTATTTATTTATTGGCAGAGAGGACATGTTTGTTGTTGTGCCCCTCTATTGGACATTGATCTTACCGAACACTGATGTGAGCAGCGCCCCAGTGCCAGAGGCCAGCATCTGCTGCACTGGAGTGATCCCAGCTGAGGGGGTAACAACAGGCCGTTCCCCCATCCTGACCACCTGAGACAGACAGGGAGACAGAAAACATCAACTTTAACCACACTACTCAAATGTCATTGTCATAGTGTTACTTTAGTTTTGTCTTCTAATGAGAGGCTAGTTAGTGCTTGACAGATTCCATTGTATGTGAAATAAACAAGGCTGTTGGGGAGTGCCTCTGCTTTGAGCTAGGCTATACTCTGTCAAACTGTGCCTGATTACTGAGACAAAATACAGAATGTCCTCAGGGCAAGACGGCCAGCCTGGTCACTGCCTGGACAACAGCATGACTATTGTAAAGCTTGAGCTTAGCCTAATCCTAGGCTCCTGCATATTATCCAAACGTGTGTCTTAGGGGTCCTTGAATAGCCAACAGCCACTACTAGTCCAAATGACAAACAGCTTGTTATTAAGGAGTCTATTTCTAAGTGATAGTGACTAGACGTACAGTAGCCTCGTTCATGTGGGATAGGAGGGTTTATAATAGAGCGCTTGACACACTAAGATAAGGTATCTGTTGTGTGCACGTCTCCCCTCTCCTAGCTACTACACCCAGTTTTCAAACCCCACACACTTCCACAACACCTCACTGAAACAATAGCACGTCTGGTAACATAAAAACTACTATCCACAGAAGATTGACAAAGCTCACATTTAATACAGACAGCGGGGGGGATTAGAACCTGACGAATTGAAAATGGGTGATAACAAATGGCAAATTGAAATGGGTGATATCAAACGTGTTTACTAAGATACATTAATAATTGGCAGGTTATGAATGAAAGAGTGTAGAAAGCAACAAGAGAGAACATCTACCTCTCTCTTTACAGTACCACTAACATAGGGCTAATTGTTTCTAGAGGAGATGTATAAACATTTCTAGCCCAGTTCTTGATCAGAGGGAGCCATCTCAAGCATATGATCAAATGTGTTGCTGAGAGGCTCTTGCTGCCAAGGGAATGTTTTTATTTTACCTTTATTTAACTAGACATGTCAGTTAAGAACAAATTCTTATTTTCAATGACGGCCTAGGAACAGTGGGTTAACTTCCTTGTTCAGGGGCAGAACGACATATTTTTACCTTGTCAGCTTGGGGATTTGATCTTGCAACCTTTTGGTTACTAGTCCAATGGTCTAACCACTATGCCTGACAGCTTGAAAGACATTTTGGACACTACAGTGAAAATGGTTAACTTTGTTAAAGCAAGGCCCCTGAACTCATGTATTTTCTGCAATATGCAATGACTTGGGCAGAGACCACGTAACGCTTTTATAACGTAACACTTTTATAACATACAGAAGTGTGCTGGTTATCAAGGGGCAAAGAATTGACAATTATTTTTAAATTGAGAGATAAGCTTAAAGTTCTTCACTGAGAATAATTTTCACTTATCTGACCGCTTGCATGATGATGAGTTTCTCACACGACTGGCCTATCTGGGTGATGTTTTTTCTCGCCTGAATGATCTGAATCTAGGATTACAGGGACTCTGCAACTATATTCAAAGTGCGGGACAAAATTGATGCTATGATTAAGAAGTTGGAGCTCTTCTCTGTCTCGATTAACAAGGACAACAACACAGGTCTTTCCATCATTGTATGATTTTTTTGTGTGCAAATTAACTCAAGCTTACGGACAATGTCAAATGGAATATAGTGAAGCACCTGAGTGAGTTGGGTGCACAATTATGCAGGTACTTTCCCAAAACAGATGATACAAACAACTGAATTCGTTATCCCTTTAATGCCCTGCCTCCAGTCCACTTACCAATATCTGAACAAGAGAGCCTCATCGAAATTTCTGGATTGGGCTGTGCTCAGAGTATCCTACCTTGGCAAATCGCGCTGTTAAAGATACTGATTAACTTTGCAACCACGTACTTGAGAATGTGAGAGTGGATTCTCAGCCCTCACCAGCATGAAAACTAAATACAGGCACAGACTGTGTGTGGAAAATTATTTAAGACAGACTCTCTCCAATACACCCCAACATTGCAGAATTATGTGCATCCTTTCAAGCACAACCTTCTCATTAACCTGTGATGAGTTAGTCACAATTTTCAATTAACAAATAATGTTTTATATGTAAGATGGTTAAATAGTGTGTGTGTGTGGCAGTCTTACAATGATGGCAAAAAACAACATTGTAGAGTGCACTGACCCTGGTGCTAGAGCTGGAGGTTGAATGTTTGAAGGGGTACGGGACAATAAAACGTTTGGGAACCACTGTGCTAGTTCAATCTTTCACTCACAGAGAAATGGCTAATTTAGTCTTTACATTTCCACCCTGTTGGGATTATGCACATAACAGATTGGAAAATGCACCTCAAAAAATGTAAGTGCCTGAGTTTGATCAACATGTTTTTCTGAAAGCTAAGTAACTGTAATTTTGCACTGTACTGCATCTCACGTTTGCACTACACCCACATCTACAAAGATACTTTGTGACATCTCCACCCAGTCAGCAAATCTGACTTTGTAGCCTTGTTGGCGTGGTGATGTAATGATGATGGACTAACACACGGACATGTTGTCGTGCTAAAAAAAACGGGAAAAAACAAAAACATGTTGTCGTGCTCTTTTCTCAATTATAAAACGCTCACAAAACATTTGTTGTGGAACCTACCTAGGTAGCTAACGTTACATGAGCGACCATGCATGTACAGTAGAGTAGCTAATCTAATGGCAAAACAGGAACACATGCCAGACTTCCCAATTCAAGATGCTTGATCGCTAAGGCTAGCTAGCTGGCTAACAGACACTAGCTAGCTGACTAAATATCGCAAAACAGAAGATAAAACATGGCAAAGCTTGATACTCACCTCTAGTTTATAGCGTAGCTATAACGGGTATCTATATGCGTTGTGAATTTGATGAGATTTCATGGCATGTTGCCTGTTTCCCTAAGTGTTGAATGGACATGCTGTCCACAACCGTGAGCTGCTGTTAGCTAACTTGACAAAGCTATCGAGCTAGGAACAAGTAAACCGACCCCTGATTCGTCTGCCGTGACAAGACACGCCTTCCATTAGTCTGACCACGGTTCTTGCTTGGTTATTCTTCTTCTTCCCTTGCAAAAAGACATTGAACTATATTTTAAGACATTTAAATACTCTGCCAACAAAAAAGCTGTTAGAATTATAAATGTGCGTCCTCCCCTCCCTGACTTGCCTCTTTACTTGAAATAAATGCCTGCCCTTCGGAAATAAATGCCTGCCCTTCGTATCACTATTACACTGTTCCTGCCATCTCTGCACCATCACTGTCCATATCAGGCGTGTTGCCTCTGCCTTGCTCATTGAAACTACAACATCCCCACTACTAAGTGCTTGTTTAGCCAGTACATCAACTGCCTCGTTCCCCTCCACCCCCACATGGGCTGGGACCCAAGTAAATCTTATCTGTATACCCATCTGTCTAATCTTGCCATGGGTTTGTAGACCCTCATTAAACATGGCCTTGTCTGCTACGTGACCTAAAGGACTGGATACTCATCAACACTGCACATGAATCAGAGCAAATAACTACTCTGTCTGGCTTGACTTCCTCCACCCACTGCAAGGCCAACAGTATGGCTATCAACTCTGCTTTATGTACAGGCAGATAATCTGTAATATGTTTCTTGACTACCACCCCACAGTCCTGCACCGCAAACGCTGACCCAGTACGTCCTGAACCATCTGTGTAAACGGCCATATAATCCTGATACACAGTATCCAGACATCTCATACACAAATCAGATGGATCAACACCCTCCCTATCTTTCTGTAGTCTCATCAGCACTTCTAGATCAACTACTGAAGGCCGGAGTAGCCATTGTGGATTTACAGGAATAGCTACCGTCAGACTGAGCTCCCTTCATTACAGTCCCATCTCCTTCGCCTGGCTATTACCCACCGAAAGCTTGTGTTCTGTCTTCGCTCATGTTCCCAGCATGAGTCATTGCCCTTGCTTGTTCCTCCTCCATCCTATCTGTTATTATTGGTTTGTCCCAATGACAGTATTTATATTTATCATTTGAACTACTGCACCTTCTAGCGGAGAAGCTTTTCTAGTACCTGTCAGTGGCGCGCGTGTGGTAGATTGACACCTATGTAAACCATTCAGAATGTCGAATAGCTAGGAAGACATTTAGGGGCGTGAACATATTTCCTGCACTTGATATTTTGTTGTTGAGAAACTTCAGCGCGTTCAGGAGTCAGCTACATTGTCAAGGAGCGCGGACACCTGTAAAGTCACTGAAATAGAGGTAAGGTCAACTTTTTTTTATGTAGATAGTGGCAAGATCTCAATGACAAATATATGAAATTCTAAACTTCTCAAGTGAAATTGTACCAAATGTTCTACTTCAAATTAAATTGCATATATTGTTTATGCTATCCTTGTCATTGCTTTTAAATTGTTGTCATTGTTCATTGTCTTTTGTGATAACAATTACAAATCATTTAATATGGACCTAGGTGGGTGGGTCCATCTTTTAAAATTCTAAATGCACATTCTGACCAACATGGTTGAGTGTGTGCCAATAGAAAAATAAGCATGATGATATGTCAGGGTCCACAGTTCTTCTGGAACTGTTAAAGACCATTTTCGTCTCCTTTTGAAACCACCTTGTCACAAAATACAGTAAGTGAACAGTACTGATTGTCAGGTGAATATTGTTTGTGGTTAATACACCTGTGTTCCCTATTGCTCTTGATACCACAACGAAGGAAAGTATCTCTTATGGGAGGCACTTGGCTCAGATTAAGGGGAATTTTCCTTTCATAAAAACAGGTAAACTGAAAGTAAAAATGCTGTATGCTGCATCATTTTTGTGTCTAGTAGCCTAAACAACACTGAAGCAATGGTAGACTGCTATAATGTTCTCCCATATGAAGCTCAGCACTTAGTAACGGTATAATCATATCCCCTTTTCTGCATCCTAGATTAATTATTTAAATGTGGTTGCATATGAGGAGGGCTTTGTCTTGGTAAGAATGTGGAACTGTTAACTTTCTGAAGCTCACCCGATGGAACATAAAAGAGGAAGTGAACCTATGGAAATAGCTTGGGGAATTTTTATATACTTTAGTAGGCTACAGCACTACCTAGTTAAGAGGAGAGTGAGAGTGCTGTCTAGATTTAGTTCTGATGACTTCATTGTTGAGAATTTATGCATTTCTGTGCAAAAGAGCTTTCTAACATTTGTCAGTTATTGATTGTACAATAAATGCATATAATATATAGTTTGTGTTACAAGTTATTTCTGTCTCTCTCTTTCTCTCCAGATGCAGAGGTATCTGGTGCTCTGTATGGCCCTGCTGGCCCAGGTCTCTGCTGATGACTGCCTAGGCGGAGAGGCGTGTGAGGAGGGCAACACCTGCTGCAAGGGCCCCTCCGATGGCTATGAATGTTGCCCAATGTATCAGGTACAGTGCCTTGCGAAAGTATTCGGCCCCCTTGAACTTTGCGACCTTTTGCCACATTTCAGGCTTCAAACATAAAGATATAAAACTGTACTTTTTTGTGAAGAATCAACAACAAGTGGGACACAATCATGAAGTGGAACGACATTTATTGGATATTTCAAACTTTTTTAACAAATCAAAAACTGAAAAATTGGGCGTGCAAAATTATTCAGCCCCCTTAAGTTAATACTTTGTAGCGCCACCTTTTGCTGCGATTACAGCTGTAAGTCGCTTGGGGTATGTCTCTATCAGTTTTGCACATCGAGAGACTGAAATTGTTTCCTATTCCTCCTTGCAAAACAGCTCGAGCTCAGTGAGGTTGGATGGAGAGCATTTGTGAACAGCAGTTTTCAGTTCTTTCCACAGATTCTCGATTGGATTCAGGTCTGGACTTTGACTTGGCCATTCTAACACCTGGATATGTTTATTTTTGAACCATTCCATTGTAGATTTTGCTTTATGTTTTGGATCATTGTCTTGTTGGAAGACAAATCTCCGTCCCAGTCTCAGGTCTTTTGCAGACTCCATCATACAGAATGGTCCTGTATTTGGCTCCATCCATCTTCCCATCAATTTTAACCATCTTCCCTGTCCCTGCTGAAGAAAAGCAGGCCCAAACCATGATGCTGCCACCACCATGTTTGACAGTGGGGATGGTGTGTTCAGCTGTGTTGCTTTTACGCCAAACATAATGTTTTGCATTGTTGCCAAAAAGTTCAATTTTAGTTTCATCTGACCAGAGCACCTTCTTCCACATGTTTGGTGTGTCTCCCAGGTGGCTTGTGGCAAACTTTAAACAACACTTTTTATGGATATCTTTAAGAAATGGCTTTCTTCTTGCCACTCTTCCATAAAGGCCAGATTTGTGCAATATGAGACTGATTGTTGTCCTATGGACAGAGTCTCCCACCTCAGCTGTAGATCTCTGCAGTTCATCCAGAGTGATCATGGGCCTCTTGGCTGCATCTCTGATCAGTCTTCTCCTTGTATGAGCTCAAAGTTTAGAGGGACGGCCAGGTCTTGGTAGATTTGCAGTGGTCTGATACTCCTTCCATTTCAATATTATCGCTTGCACAGTGCTCCTTGGGATGTTTAAAGCTTGGGAAATCTTTTTGTATCCAAATCCGGCTTTAAACTTCTTCACAACAGTATCTCGGACCTGCCTGGTGTGTTCCTTGTTCTTCATGATGCTCTCTGCGCTTTTAATGGACCTCTGAGACTATCACAGTGCAGGTGCATTTATACGGAGACTTGATTACACACAGGTGGATTGTATTTATCATCATTAGTCATTTAGGTCAACATTGGATCATTCAGAGATCCTCACTGAACTTCTGGAGAGAGTTTGCTGCACTGAAAGTAAAGGAGCTGAATAATTTTGCACGCCCAATTTTTCAGTTTTTGATTTGTTAAAAAAGTTTGAAATATCCAATAAATGTCGTTCCACTTCATGATTGTGTCCCACTTGTTGTTGATTCTTCACAAAAAAATACAGTTTTATATCTTTATGTTTGAAGCCTGAAATGTGGCATAAGGTCGCAAAGTTCAAGGGGGCCGAATACTTTCGCAAGGCACTGTATGTATGGGGTGGTGCCTGCAGAGCTTAGCCCCTAGCTTTATTTGCAGCCTGAACCCGAGTTCCCTAACCCTTGTACACTGAATTATATCTATTAGAAGTGTACAAACCAAATAGGTAGACTATGGTGTCATTGTCTCTTACCCTGAAATAGATACCTCTTTAATTGCACCCTTGTGCTAGCATTCTCTCGTAGTATCTGTTTGGTCTGTAAGATGTGAGATTCTAACACACTTTGTTAATCAAACTACTCTCCTACCATTTATCTCAGGCTGAGTGCTGTGAGGATCATATCCACTGCTGCCCTGAGGGAACACTATGCGTTGTGAATGAGTCCATGTGTGTGAATGGAACTGTCTCCCTACCATGGGTGGAGAGAGTCTCTGCTAAACAGTCCATATATCCTAAAGTAAGAATGTCAGTGAATCCAGGAAGAAAGTTTAGATTACCATTAACAACGTTGAAATGCACTGTAACAATGACACCAGTTGACTTTCATGGCAATATGTGTCCCTGTTTTCAATCATTCACATTGTTGAGGAAAACTCGTTGGAGGAATCAGGCAGAACTCATTTATCAGCAATAAGAGTTTATTCAAGCAACTGCAGGGACGATCACTACACAAAGAACTGCTTACCCCTTTCTTAAATCTTTATACAAACAAGAATCGGTTCTAACCAGTTCTCACAGCCAAGTATAGGGGCGTGATAAGATCTTTAGAGCCTAAATAGACAGAACTAGAATTCAGCCTGGTTACGCCTTTAGTGGCCTAGAGATAAGGAGCCAAAACCAAATCAACCCTTTGTGAGGTGTGTGAAGAGGGTACTGAAAATTAACAGTGAAAAGTACATACAGTACTATTCAACTCAAGCATTTACATAGCATTAGACTGTAACAAAACAATTTTTCCCCAACAACGTAATTAACCTAGATGAACGTAAGGAAATCAAAAATACTATGATCAGTCATGTTTTTTGTCATTGAAAAAGTAAAATGTATTTTTTTCTACCCCTCTAGTCTTTCAGAATGATCAGTGCATATGCCGGGGATGAGGATGATAACATCTGCCCTGACAAGTCCCACTGCCCCGAAGAGTTCTCCTGTCTGAAGGCCACTACAGGCTATGGTTGCTGTCCCGTTGCTCATGTAATAACCTAACCAATCCTGCAATCTAGCCTTTTGCGCCAGATTCATACTGTTATACCGTTCACATAAACATGCATTGGTGTCAATGGAAAAACTGGAGTTATGTGCACAAATATCAAGTTAGGATGCAGGCCTGAGTGAATAGTAAATTGATCTAATGTACACACAGGCTGTGCCTTGCTCTGATGGGAAACATTGCTGTCCTGAAGGCCACCAGTGCAGCACAGACTGCAGCTCCTGCATCAAACAGACAGGTTAGACTCTTGTGGAGTCACATGTTGCCATCTTATGTTTCTGTTGCAACATCATCACTAAACCCTCTGCCTTCTTCTACCCCGGCAGAGCCTGTTGTTGCAGTGATGTGCAGTGACAGAGAATCTGAGTGCCCAGTGGGAACCACATGCTGTGAGACTCCAGATGGGAGTTGGGGGTGCTGCCCCATGTCCAAGGTACAGGGGGGCTATATGGAGGGGGCTAGGGGGTTATTATCGTGGATTTGCGAGTCAGGAATAATATTGGTCCTTTGAATGTGTGACATGTACACTCTCCAGTGTCTGTAATCACTCAATGGAGAGATGTCTAATCAAGGATTTGCATGGCCTATGTGCTAACCCTTCGTTTATATATGGTCATCTCATAAGGTGATTCTCTGTGTGTCTATGTGCACTGACCAGGCCGTGTGCTGTGAGGATAAGATTCACTGTTGTCCTGAGGGCAGCACCTGTGACATCAAGCAATCCAAGTGTATATCCACTACCAACAAGGAAATGCCCATGTGGGCTAAGTTCCCTGCCCGCAAGAGGGCAGAGTGGGAAAACCAGAATGGTAGGTTTCACCCCCCCCCCCCCCCCCCCCCAAAAAAGGCATATTTTCCAGATCTATTTTTGTACCAATCACTGTCTGGATGTTAATGTGTATATGATTATTTTGCTGTACATGCTTTCAGAAGTTGCCCAAGTGACGACACCTATTCCAGTCACTACCACCTCAGCCAATAGGAGTCCTGCTTCTCTTTGGGAGGGTACTTCTCCACCCTTCATTAGGACAGGAGGTATGACATTACACTTCTTCTTAGAACAACACAATAGTGTTGTGGAATATTTTGTTAGCTCGTCCAGTTGTGTTGATCACTAACACCCTGCTGTCTCTCCAGACGTTCCCTGTGATGAGTCAACGGCCTGTTTGGATGGAACCACATGTTGTAAAACACAGGAAGGAGGATGGGCATGCTGTCCTCTGCCACAGGTATACTATGTCTCATACTGTAGGGGCCCATTCACTCTCTTAGCTAATCAATTTCTTCAAGATAGATCAACCTGATTGCATGTCTTTTGCTTCTCCTGTGACAGCTTCCCCTTTTTGTTTGGGTTCTTCTCTCTTCCAGGCAGTTTGCTGCAGTGACTTCGTCCACTGCTGCCCACATGGTAAGAAGTGCAACCAGGCTGCCCAGACGTGTGACGACCCCTCAGGCTCCCCCTCTGAGCCCTGGCTGAAGAAGGTTCCTGCCGTGCCTCGGGAGGGTAAATTGCCAGGAGATGTTACCTGTGACCCCACCCATGTGTGTCCCGACAACACCACCTGCTGCAAGACAGCGTCAGGAGGCTGGGCCTGCTGCCCCTTGCCTGAGGTAAGGACAAATAGATATGGCTACTACTGCTGTGGATAGGCAAATTAATAAATGGCCTCTTAACTTGACTGCTCTGCGATGCGGTGAGAGATTCTGTATGACTAACAAAGAGGCACTTGGTCTTTACGACATCCCAACATCACTTCCTCATTCTTTACTCCTGTCAGCTTGCTGCTGCTTGTGATCTTAACCTTTCTTCTGCCTTGTTAAGGGGTTTTGGAGCTTGAACCAATTGTTGTTTTTATAGCATTGAAAAGTAGAACTGGGAAACTGGGTAATATAGGGAGTCACAACTTTTCTCTAACTTGCATAATCTCTTCTGCTACCAGCAATACCTCTACATAATTCCTATAAAGGCTTGTGAGTCTTAAATGGCAGAAAATGTTTGTTGTGTGTCTATCCCTTCCTCCCTCCAGGCCGTTTGCTGTGAGGACCATGAGCACTGCTGTCCCCATGGCACCACCTGTGACCTGGCTGGCCTCACCTGTGATGGTCCCTCAGGGTCGGAGCCCATGGTGGGGAAGGTGCCAGCTCTCACAACCCTGGCATCTGATCATGAAGAGGCAGCCACAGACCAGCAAGGGGTGCAGGTGGATGACATGGAGCTGCCTACAGAGGATGACAAAGGTGATGAAGATGAGGAGGGGCCTAGGACACAGTATGACGCCCACACCACCTGCTGCTTTATTAAATATTTTGTTAGCTCATCCAGTTGTGTTGATCACTAACACCCTGCTGTCTCTCCAGACGTTCCCTGTGATGAGTCAACGGCCTGTTTGGATGGAACCACATGTTGTAAAACACAGGAAGGAGGATGGGCATGCTGTCCTCTGCCACAGGTATACTATGTCTCATACTGTAGGGGCCCATTCACTCTCTTAGCTAATCAATTTCTTCAAGATAGATCAACCTGATTGCATGTCTTTTGCTTCTCCTGTGACAGCTTCCCCTTTTTGTTTGGGTTCTTCTCTCTTCCAGGCAGTTTGCTGCAGTGACTTCGTCCACTGCTGCCCACATGGTAAGAAGTGCAACCAGGCTGCCCAGACGTGTGACGACCCCTCAGGCTCCCCCTCTGAGCCCTGGCTGAAGAAGGTTCCTGCCGTGCCTCGGGAGGGTAAATTGCCAGGAGATGTTACCTGTGACCCCACCCATGTGTGTCCCGACAACACCACCTGCTGCAAGACAGCGTCAGGAGGCTGGGCCTGCTGCCCCTTGCCTGAGGTAAGGACAAATAGATATGGCTACTACTGCTGTGGATAGGCAAATTAATAAATGGCCTCTTAACTTGACTGCTCTGCGATGCGGTGAGAGATTCTGTATGACTAACAAAGAGGCACTTGGTCTTTACGACATCCCAACATCACTTCCTCATTCTTTACTCCTGTCAGCTTGCTGCTGCTTGTGATCTTAACCTTTCTTCTGCCTTGTTAAGGGGTTTTGGAGCTTGAACCAATTGTTGTTTTTATAGCATTGAAAAGTAGAACTGGGAAACTGGGTAATATAGGGAGTCACAACTTTTCTCTAACTTGCATAATCTCTTCTGCTACCAGCAATACCTCTACATAATTCCTATAAAGGCTTGTGAGTCTTAAATGGCAGAAAATGTTTGTTGTGTGTCTATCCCTTCCTCCCTCCAGGCCGTT
This sequence comes from Oncorhynchus mykiss, assembly GCF_057628025.1. Lineage (NCBI taxonomy): Eukaryota > Metazoa > Chordata > Actinopteri > Salmoniformes > Salmonidae > Oncorhynchus > Oncorhynchus mykiss. The sequence continues at coordinate 57,550,943 of NC_143034.1, forward strand.
TGCTGTGAGGACCATGAGCACTGCTGTCCCCATGGCACCACCTGTGACCTGGCTGGCCTCACCTGTGATGGTCCCTCAGGGTCGGAGCCCATGGTGGGGAAGGTGCCAGCTCTCACAACCCTGGCATCTGATCATGAAGAGGCAGCCACAGACCAGCAAGGGGTGCAGGTGGATGACATGGAGCTGCCTACAGCGGATGACAAAGGTGATGAAGATGAGGAGGGGCCTAGGACACAGTATGACGCCCACACCACCTGCTGCTTTATTAAATATTTTGTTAGCTCATCCAGTTGTGTTGATCACTAACACCCTGCTGTCTCTCCAGACGTTCCCTGTGATGAGTCAACGGCCTGTTTGGATGGAACCACATGTTGTAAAACACAGGAAGGAGGATGGGCATGCTGTCCTCTGCCACAGGTATACTATGTCTCATACTGTAGGGGCCCATTCACTCTCTTAGCTAATCAATTTCTTCAAGATAGATCAACCTGATTGCATGTCTTTTGCTTCTCCTGTGACAGCTTCCCCTTTTTGTTTGGGTTCTTCTCTCTTCCAGGCAGTTTGCTGCAGTGACTTCGTCCACTGCTGCCCACATGGTAAGAAGTGCAACCAGGCTGCCCAGACGTGTGACGACCCCTCAGGCTCCCCCTCTGAGCCCTGGCTGAAGAAGGTTCCTGCCGTGCCTCGGGAGGGTAAATTGCCAGGAGATGTTACCTGTGACCCCACCCATGTGTGTCCTGACAACACCACCTGCTGCAAGACAGCATCAGGAGGCTGGGCCTGCTGCCCCTTGCCTGAGGTAAGGACAAATAGATATGGCTACTACTGCTGTGGATAGGCAAATTAATGAATGGCCTCTTAACTTGACTGCTCTGCAATGCGGTGAGAGATTCTGTATGACTAACAAAGAGGCACTTAGTTTTGGTCTTTACGACATCCCAGTATCACATCCTCATTCTTTACTCCTGTCAGCTTGCTGCTGCTTCTGATCATAACCTTTCTTCTGCCTTATTAAGGGGTTTTGGAGCTTGAACCAATTGTTGTTTTTATAGTATTGAAAAGTAGAACTGGGAAACTGGGTATAATAGGGAGTCACAACTTTTCTCAATACTTCTACATAATTTCTATAAAGGCTTGTTGTGTGTCCTTTCCCTTCCTTAAGGCTGTTTGCTGTGAGGACCATGAGCACTGTTGCCCCCATGGCAGCACCTGTGACCTGGCTACCCTCACCTGTGATGGTCCCTCCGGGCCAGAGCCGATGGTGGTGAAGGTGCCCACCCTCACAACCCAGGCACCTGATTATGAGGAGGCACCCACAGACCACCAGGGGGTGCAGATGGACGACATGGAGCTGCCTACAGAGGATGATGACAGTGAGGAAGACGAGGAGTTGCACAGGACACGGTGTGACGCCCACACCAGCTGCCCAAAGGACGCTACCTGCTGCTTTATGAAGTCCACCCAGAAATGGGGCTGCTGCCCACTGCCACAGGTGAGTGTTACAGTAATGGTTAGTGCTGAGCAATTGGTGCTTTTGAGGTCTGTTCGGTTTCGGTTAGATTATTTAAAAAATAATGACGGATTTCGGTTTCGATTATTTGGGTTGAATGCTGTAACAGCACAGAATAAAACAATAAAAGTCCCATGATGGAAGTGGCTGGCCATTACTGCTTATCACATGCTTTACTTTAATAAAATATTAGGTTTTGTGTGTATTACATTTGTTTTAATTCATAACTTTGTTATTTCATTCCAATTCATTGTTTCATCTCTATAGAGCTGCTGCCTATGCTGTCTGACAAAATAACTATTTTGTAGTTCTTCAACATAAATAAGGCATACTTTTATGACTGCTGAATACCAACTATCAATCACTTTGATCATGTATTTTCAGGTAGATACCTGGTGAAGCAACAGCTGCTCCAAAGACAGTACAGTATGAAGATAGGCAGAAACTGCTTCTCCAATAGAAATATCCAATCACGCTTGTAGGCGATGTCATGGCGACGTTGGCTATCTAAGCTCATGCTCAGAAACGCCATTGGGTCTAACGGGCATCAGGTGCCGAACTGCGCATGTTCATACCACCAAATCAAAGCCACTTCTTCAATATAGTAATTTTTATTAAAATTAAAACGTGTAAGATTGTCACTTTCATGAGGTTGGAGTAATAACTTGTTCAACTGCTTAAGACATTGGCTCAAATCTAGGTTGTACCTTTAGATTTAGAGAAAATAAAATGTAAGGACATTTCTTTTACTTGTCCTGTTGACTTCTCCAGCCCAGCCTGGTCTGCTTCTCAAGCGCTCTCTATATCCCCTCTGTAGCAGGCATAAAAGAAACACAGACCGGACAAGTCGATGCGCAATGGATTATAGTCATTGTAGTTCATTACAATGTTTTATGCGCTAAACTATGTAGAATATTGGCCTGTTGGAAACAACTCCCTACAACATCTCACAGTTCAGGCTGGATCTGATTTATCTCTAAAGAAACTGCAACGTGCGCATTGAGCTCATTTAAAAAAAAAAATTGAACGAAATGGAATTAAAATAATTGAACTGACATCGGTCAATTAGTTTATTGATAACCAAAATGTTGGTTAATCACTCAGCACTATTAATGGTGTTCCCATTAAGGAAGGATTTTAGGGAATGAAAGCCCTTTCCCTCACTACTCTCTGTTCCCTCTTCCCCAGGCAGTGTGCTGTGCTGATGGAGAGCACTGCTGTCCCAAAGACTACATATGTGATATGACCAAGACTTCCTGCTCTAAGGCTGGGGTGGTGATCCCATGGTACAACAAGCTGGCAGCTGAGCCAGATGACAGTGCCTTCACTGCCCCCCTCTCTGTGAAGTGTGACACCCAGAACAGATGCCCTGAAGGCTCCAGCTGCTGCCAACTTTCCACAGGACAGTGGGGCTGCTGCCCCCTGCGCAAGGTTTGTGTGAGCGAGGGTGTGTGTTGGTATGCACATGCGTATAGAGAACCCTAGAAACAGTTTTGCTCTGCTATCTCACATGGGGAACCTTTCATGTCTGTACCACATCTGGCTGTGATTGGGAGTCCCATAGGGCAGCGCACAATTGGCCCAGCATTTGTCCAGGTTTGGCCAGGGTAGGCTGTCATTGTATATAAGAATTTGTTCTTTACTGACTTGCCTAGTTAAATTAAATACAAATAATTTCTCTGTCTTGTCTCCCTGTATAGGCTGTGTGCTGTGCAGATGAGGAGCACTGCTGTCCAAAGGGCTACAGCTGTAACATGGGCTCAGGGACTTGCCAGAAGCTAATGTTTCTTCAGTTCCAGACGGTACCCCTAACTCGGGTGTCTGCGCCTGAGCCCCCGACCCCACAGGAGAAGGAAATCCACTGTGGGGGGCCGTTTGTCTGCAATAATGAGGAGACATGCTGCAAGGTCTCCGCCACTACATGGGCCTGCTGTCCCGTTCCAAATGTATGATATACACCTTCGCCCTCTCACCACAGACACCACAAACGCTTCTAAAAATGAAAATGTCATACTAATGTTAGTGGAGTTCAAGACTAAGGCATCTACTCTCCTTCTATTGAATAGTGAAATTCCTATATGGTTTCTCTCATTGCTTCCTCAATCTCTTTTTTTACTCTCCCTTCCACCTTATCCCTGTCCTCCTCCACCTGTCCTCCTAGGCGGTGTGCTGCAGTGACATGAAGCACTGCTGCACTACAGGCTACACCTGTGGTGAGGGAGGGTCCTGCACCCAGTCCACTGGCTTCAAATGGGACCACTGGCAGGTGTTCTTCTCCAACAAGAAGAGAGCCCTGCGTGTGTGACAACATTGGGCTAGACCCATCACTCCAACCGTTGGAGTGTTAGGCCCACACTCCACCACCAGACACATTGCACTAATGAAGGGATGCAGGAGCTTAATATCACTGTTACAGTATATCAAATTGTGTTTTTTACAGAGGAAAAATGGTGTGTGTATATATAGGAAAGGGAAGTGAAAATAAGTAACATTTTGCGCCATTGGTAGGTGCTTGGAATGTTACTACATTTACTTCAAGAGATACCCATGCTTGCTCATGAACAGAAACTATCAAGGATTTGAAATCACTCCAAAAATTAGATGCCAATGTTGAATAATCTTTTAGGGTTGTGGCTCAGGGAAGGATTGGAATGTGATCAAACTAGTTGTAAGATGATATCAAGATTGACACAGAGGAGCATATAAATGACAAGAACTTAGTACTGTTTTACAATGTTTGTTACCTTTTAAACAGGAAAAGTGTTGTGTTTTTTTAGTTGACCATGTGAAGTGCATTGTGCCTCATAGTTTCAGGTATACCTTTGAAATGCCTTTTACATTAGTCTGCCATATGTAGGCCATCATTGTAAATAAGAATTTGTTCTTAACTGATTTGTCTAGTTAAATAAAGGTTAAATAAAATAAATATGCCACCCTGTGGCTGAACTGATACTGTCTACTTGGGAAAACTTGAAATATATATATATATATATATATATATATATATATATATATATATATATATATATATATATATATATATATATATATATATATATATATATATATATATATATATATATATAAATAAAGGTTAAAAAATATATATATATATAACTAGGAAAGTCAGTTAAAAACAAATTATTATTTTCATTGACGGCCTAGGAACAGTGGGTTTACTGCCTTGTCCAGGGGCAGAACAAGAGATTTTTACCTTGTCAACTCAGGGATTCGGTCTTGCAACCTTTCGGTTACTAGTCCAACGCTTTAGCCACTAAGCTACGTGCCACCCCACATACCCTCCAACACTCTAACCACTAAGCTACCTGCCACCCACATACCCTCCAACGCTCTAACCACTAAGCTACCTGCCACCCCACATACCCTCCAACGCTCTAGCCACTAAGCTACCTGCCACCCCACATACCCTCCCAACGCTCTAGCCACTAAGCTACCTGCCACCCCACATACCCTCCAACGCTTTAGCCACTAAGCTACCTGCCACCCCACATACCCTCCAACGCTTTAGCCACTAAGATACCTGCCACCCCACATACCCTCCAACGCTTTAGCCACTAAGCTACCTGCCACCCCACATACCCTCCAACGCTTTAGCCACTAAGCTACCTGCCACCCCACATACCATCCAATGCTCTAACCACTAGGCTACCTGCCGCCCCATATGCCCTCCGTCTTGTTGCTACCACATTTTAAGTAAGAGATGGATTATCCCACTTCCTTGTGTTTGAGAAATTATGCCATTTTAAATAGTCCGTAATGATTCTGGCTGTTGCTCCCAAAGGGAATTAATTTGCTGTAAAATGTGATTAAAAAAATTAAAGTAATTACCAAACCACTATGCATGTGTTGGGTTGTGATCAGTGTTCACTCAAATCTGTGCCCAGGATGTAACTATAGTAGGCCCTGCAAGTAAAAAGGTAAAAACTCAAGAGGTGATAAAGGTGAGTATTGAGTGGACTACAGTTTGAGAAAAACCACATTTAACGTCTGATACGTTTTCTGTGGGTTTTATGGCGGACTACACCCCGAAAGGTGTATTGGCGCCACCAATTTGACGGTTGGAAACCAATAAAATATGAATAAATCCATACGTAATAATGATACTAACTTAATCCACCCTAATAAAAAATAGTATATAGACAAAACAAACTCCAACTTCGTATTTTAGATCCCCATATTTCGTTTAGGTTCTAGGACCTGAGACGGTGGTACGGCTTAGGGCAATATTCCTTAACTCCCCCTTGAGGAGTGCCCTGTTCCGAAGAGACACACAAGACACTTTAAACTTAATTTTATTTCACCTTTATTTAACCAGGTAGGCTAGCTGAGAACAAGTTCTCATTTACAACTGCGACCTGGTCAAGAATAAAGCAAAGCAGTTCGGCACATACAACAACAGAGTTACACACGGAATAAACAAACACAGTCAATAATACAGTAGAACAAGTCTATATACAGTGTGTGCAATTGATGTGAGATAAGGGAGGTAAAGGCAATAAATATGCCATGGTGGCGAAGTAATTACAATATACAACTTAAACACGGGAGTGATTTATGTGCAGAAGTTAAATGTGCAAGTAGAGATACCAGGGTGCAAAGGAGCAAGATAAATAAATAAATGCAGTATGGGCTAGCAATTTAGAAAATCGATTAAGGCACGTTCCTTCTGATGAGCCCGCCTCTCGTGATCCTCACAACCTTCACTTTACCCAGTACTTTCTCCACCAGTTTGGATAACTCAAATGGTTTATTCAAGATTGGTACTCTGCTCAACCACCGGATTAAACACCAACAAACCGTACTCCTACTATTCTCGTCAGTGTGCCCCACTGGGAAGTTATGCTACGGATAGGTTAAAATGGCATATTGCTGTTTCTTGCAGGCAGTTCATATGCACACCAGATCAGTGCTTTTACGATGACGTGGCACTGTTTATGACGTTTGGAAGCCCGCCTCTCCCTTTGACGTATGAATATTTCAAGATGGCGATGCACCTGCTTCATCGGTGGTAAAAAACGGTGTACATAAACGATAAAACAAAGCGTCGTTTCCAGTTGACAATAACTTTAATATCGGAGGACAACGTTGTCTTTATTACCTTTCAAACATGTCGACAGAGGAACTGTCAACCTCGGACAGCGAAGCTGCCTTTGCTGGGGCTGGCGAGCGATGGGCGCCCGTCGGCGCTGTAGCCAGTCCGGAGGATGAGAGCGGGAAGGGAAACGCGGTCGAGCCGAGGAGGAAAGGCTCAGCTGCGTCTGGTGAGACGGAGATGGCCGCAAGATTGAGGAAATTGGAGGACGAACAGGGCCTGCTGAATTCCTCGCTCCTCGCTTTGACATCTCATTTTGCACAAGTGCAGTTCCGCTTGAAGCAGATAGTTCACGCTCCGACTGATGAGAAGGAGAGGATGCTGGTAGAACTCGAGGAGTTTGCCTTCAAAGGCTGTCCTCACGTTGTGGGATGCAGGCCACAGGATACTCAACAGCTCGAAAACGCGGTAAGTAGTCCATCTAGCCCACGGCTGGTCAGACTTGGTAGATCTAAGAATGTAAACAATGGTTCCTCTTCAGTAAGTGGAAAAAGGATGTCAACACAAACATTCAATTGCTTGAGGTTGTGTGATTATGCAAGCTATAAGCTATCCATTATGTGTAGAAAAATAGGTTATGTTAGTCCCCCACAAAACAGACCACAAACCGACGTCAGTACACAGTGTTCCACCAGTAATACCTGGTGAGGGGATGTGAGTGTGGTGGTCACATTAGTTGCTGCCCGTAGGCTGGTCATCATTCAGTGTCAGTAGGATAGCTGTGAGGATGACCACTGAACACATATAGACTCAGACACACCCTGGGATGCAACACTGAAACATGCGCATGTGTACACACACACACACACACACACACACAGGCAGTAGCAGCCACCGTCTTGTCAAACATCTCACAGGAAATGAAATTATCCTGCGGCTACCTGGCTTTTGATTAAGGCTTTGGTTTGCATCAAAACATCAAGGCTGTGCTCTCTGTTCTGTTCCCTGAGATCTGTTATCTCCAGAGGAAGATAGAAAATGGTGGTATCTCATCAACACAATAAGGGACTCACAGGCTCAGTTAACATGCTTCCAGAAGATCATTATCACTATTATTACAGAGATCAGACCTGACCTCTGTAATAATAGCTTCTGTATGCACAACTAAACCAAACCCCATTGTTTACTCCATGCAACTCTCCATTTACCTTCCTCATAAGGCCTGCTTATGTAATACTGTCTTTGATTAAAGGTTTTCTTTTTCTGATTTCCTCTGTGTCTACATGCTTTACTTGTAGGAGGACCTGGTGAGTATGGCTACAGCTCTCTGTTCCTCTCCAGCATCTGTTTAGTCTGTCTTTAGTAAACATGCATGATGAATAAGGGCTGTGTATAGACCCTCCCCATCACTCCCTGTCCCCTTTGTACACCCCAGTCCTCCACTGACAGTGTATTCTGTGTTCTCTCTTCTCCACACAGAGTGAGAGGGAGAAGAGGGAGCGTCTGGAGGTCCAGAGGGAGAAGCAGAAGGAGCTCATCGTCCAGCTGAAGACCCAGTTGGATGACCTGGAGCGCTATGCCTACCAGGAGGGCAGCTATGACTCCCTGCCCCAGTCTGTGGTCATGGAGAGACAGAAGGTAGGGCTCCGTTCATGTACCAGAAGTCTCCTAAAAGTATATTCGATACAATGTTGTTTCCTTCCCATGTGTAATGTCCTGATAATACTCATGACGGTTCCACTCTTCCACTGCCAGGTAATCATTGACGAGTTGATCAAGAAGCTGGATGTGAACTTCAATGAGGACATAGGGAACCTGACGCCTGAGGAGCTAAGACAGAGAGTGGACGCTGCCATCGCTCAAATAGTCAACCCAGCCAGGGTCAAGGAGCAGCTGGTGGACCAGCTCAAGACCCAGATCAGGGACCTAGAGATGTTCATCAACTTCATCCAGGGTAGGTGGCAGTGGGCCTGGGATGCCATGTTGGCTGTGGTTAGGTGTCTTGGAAGCTCAGTAATACACACTTTGTTACTGAAATATTCCACCAATATTCTGACTTACTACTGTATTTTCCCTTTACCCAACAGATGAGGTAGGGAACCCTCTTCTGTCTGATGGTGAACCCAGCCAGCAGCCGAGGACAGCAGGGCCCAACACCAGAGCCCCTGGAGGGAGGAAGAAAAGTCAGTTATCACCCAGCATTATTATCATAGGCTCACAACATCACTCACAATACATCTGTTCTAATGATTCTCTTCTCCTGCCCATAGTGGACCCAGAGCAGGCCCAGAAGATGAGGCAGACAGGCTTGCAGCTGATCCAGCGGGCCCTGGCTGTGCTGCAGATCTTTGCAGTGAGCCAGTTTGGCTGTGCGGCTGGCCACGTTCCCCAGAGCATGTGGTCGCAGGGGGAAGTGGGCCAGGACTACGGCCCTCTGCTGCAGCGTCTGGAGGGGGCTGTAGACCGGGTTCGAGTGCAGGCCTCGTGCAGACAGCCCTCAGTAGATCACGTGGTCAGCTACAACAGCAGCTTGGCCCTGGGGTCCCGTGATGAGCTCACTGCCTCAGTGAGGAAGGAGCTGGCCATGGCTCTGAGAGACCTGCTAGCCCATGGTCTCTACTCCCCCTCCCAGGGCATGAGCCTGGTGCTGGCCCCCATCTCCTGCCTGCTGCCCTACAGACCTGGCCCATCGACCATCCACCCCTGGGAGCTCTTTGTCAAGTACTACCACTCCAAAAATGGCAAGGCCTTCGTGGAGTCGCCTGCCCGCCAACTCTCGCAGTCCTTCAGCCTACCTGTTGCGGGCAATCCGGTCACTGTCACACCCAAGCAGTCTCTGCTCTGGGCCATTCACTCAGTGTTGCTGGAGCACGATCGCTACAAGCGAGGAGCAGACTCAGAGTTCAAGGCTCTGGTATGCATTGCTCTGAATGAGCAGAGGCTAGTGTCATGGCTTAACCTGCTTTGCAAGTCAGGGGCCTTGGTGCACCCGCACTACCAGCACTGGAGCTACATGGCCCAGACAGGCTTCGAGGGAGCCCTGCGCATCCTGGGACGTATCAGCCACCTCAAGTTTAACCTGCCGGTGGACCTGGCTGTGAGGCAGCTCAAGAACATCAAGGATGCCTTCTGAGAAGGGACTGTCGAGAGACACCCAAAACCATGCTTTCAGCTCACATGGTTACCAGGCCTGATTTAAGAGTAAAAAATAATACAATCAACTGGCCTTTGAGGACCGGGAGGCATGGTTTGGGTCTTCCTCAAGTGCTGAAATTATAATTGGCATAAAAGATTTGTGCTAATGTTGCTTTATCCGTTTAACTTTAAATTTATCTTGGGTCATTGGGTCAAAACATTTTTGTTAGCATCCTGTCTAAACATGGCATGAATTCCATGCAAAGCTGTTCAACAAAAATCAAGTGTGCAATGTTGAGATGCATTATATAGCAAATCTGATTTTTATATGGCAAATCTGTAACTAACATTTAAATTATCAATGCCCCCCCCCCCCCCCATAACCACACAAAGGGAGCAGCATATCAAGATCTTAATGACTTGTTACATTGCATTATATGGAGCTTGTTGCCTCCCCTTAGGAAACACTTCCTTTATGTGATGTTGTTTGACTTGTCCCTATGGAGATGAGATACAGTAGCTCAGACCTATGCAGATAATATCATGAGGTTGGCCTTTTACAGTAATTCACTACTGTATAATGATTACCTATAGAATGGGTGATCATCAATGTGACCAAATGTATAGTCATTCCCTCCCCATACTCTGTAGTATGGGCAAAAACAGACCAGTATCCTGCACTGTCACTAAACTGTACAATTTGTGTTCTCTACGGAAGAGAATAATATGGTTACTACAGTTCACATTCACAGAGCATTGCTCTCTGTCTGTGGTTACTCAAAGCTCCACTGTTGTGTTCACAGAAGACGCACACTATTCAATGCACTCAGGTCAAATGAACGTGGCAACAGTGTATGCTCTCACCAATGAATGTACAAGAGAGGTCAAAATTCTAAAGATGTCACAAGTGTTCTGAAAATCAAAATGATAACTCATGCAGCATGTAGTGTCTCTCCGTTGAGAAATAAGCAGAACCTGCCTAACGTGTCTTAAAGGTGGATAACGTAGAGACCCTGTATTAACTGCTGCTTTACTGGTCCAAATGGAAGTGATTCAAAAAATTACAAAAATATATATGATTTCACTATTTAGCTTATGTAATTACATATTTAATCATCTAATATTTAAGATGATTGTGGGATGTGATCGTTTTCTCTGTTTCTATTCGTTTTTTGAATGGTGAATGAAAACCACTTGAAGTGAAATCTTCCTATTACATGTGAATCACATGGGGTGTATCCTGAAAAGCTGAATGTACAAACCATAGATACTGTTCATTTCCACATGAGTGAAAACTGTTATCATCCCTGGTATGGTTTTTCCAACCCTCATATTAAGGTGTTACCTACTTTGTTACTGGTTAAGTGCTGCTCCCAGACTTTCTGTTCTATTCTTTTATGGTCTATGGTATTGTATTGAGATCTATTTCTATTTTGTTGTATAGTAAATTGCAAATGCCTCAGCCGGACCACTACCAGACTATGCTTGGATCTGGTCTGTGCTTTACTGGTGTGCATCTCCATGTAGTGAATGGGAGGACAGGTTGTCCTACATCGAAAGGGATACTTTGGTTTGCATACTTCTGATGTGTTAGTGTGAATATCAATACCCCCTTCATTTAGCCTGCATTGTTACTTTTTCTTCTTTTTTTTGCACTGTGCTCATGTCAAAACTACTGTTAACGCAAACATAGATGCACACATCACAATACTACTACTAAGCAATGTACATTTCTGTATGAAAAATGAGACTTAGTTACTGTCTCTAATTTGTTTTTGCTTTTCTGTGTATACCTTACTGGTCATATTGAGAAAAAGTTATACAGCTGTTTATTGTTTTTGTTCAATAACTATGAATGTGAGCAAATAAACTATTTCAAAAACCTATTTCAGCCCATTCATTGCTTTCAACACACTTGTTGTCAATGCACATTAATAAGTCATATAAAATACAGGGGTTATAATGATGCCTGACACTTTTGTCTTTAGTCAGGTTGAAGGCCTTCACTTTGCATAGGAGAATCAGAGAACACTGGCAACTGTGCCATCAACTGAATAGGACACCTTGATTGCCACATGTCACAGAGAAACTCAATATAGGGCTGATGCTAGGATGCCTTTTATAAGCTTGACATAAATGGCTCCTGAGTGGCGCAGCGGTCTAAGGCACTGCATCTCCGTGCTAGAGGCATCACTGCAGACCCTGGTTCAATCCTGGGCTATATCACAATTGGCTGTGATTGGGAGTCCCACAATTGGCCCAGGGTTGTCCGGGTCGTCATTGTAAATAAGAATTTGTCCTTAACTGACTTTTAAAAAATATATATGATGTTCCAAAATAAAGGAACTGTTCCAGGACCAGTTCTGAGCATTTTTTATTATTATTTTTATTAAACATAATACAAAAATCAGCTTACATTGCTACATCAAACATGTCAAACAAAACAAAACACAGGTATTAACAAGAAAATACTCAAACATACAAAAAATATCAATACAATAATACAAAAAATAAACAATTTTAGTGCAATTGTATTCACTCTGAAAAAATCTTATAATGATTCAGGAAGATGTTATTCACTAGGGTTAATGTTTTAATAAGATAATTAAATTCAATCAGAAAAATGTGTAATTTTGGTATAGAATTTTTGAATTTTAGAATTTTTGTTTGTGTATGAAGAATTTGGCAACAAGAATTTAAAAAATGAACAATCATTTCAGTGGTCTTGTTATCATTGCAATAGTAACATATATCTTTCATGTCAAAAACATGGGTAGTGTTCATAATGGTAAATAAGTATTTTGCAAGGTTTTCCCAAGATTCTGACACAAATTTACATTCAAAGAACAAGTGAGAGATTCTCACCTTCTTTTTCACAAAAAATGCAGATATCATCAATAGGAACAAATTTGGACATCATAGAATTACATGGATATATCTTATGTAAAATTTTGAAGTGCACTTCCTTAACTTTGTTTGGTATACAGTATTTGTAAGGCCTTAACCATGCATTTTTCCAGACAGTGTCAGAAACATGTTCCTCTCGGTGTAAGTTGGTTTTGTGAATGAAGAATTTGTCTTATATATTTATTACAACAAGATCTCTCAAGTAAGCCCACACCTTCCAATCTGAGTTCTGGATAAACTTTGTGATCATTACCAAAGCTAAGATGAGTTTTCATTAGTGTAGTTAGACCACTGGGAACGGCTTTGATCACAGAAATAAACTCTCTGAAAGGTATTGGAAACTCTTTCAATGTTATAAATTGTTCATATGTGAGAATATTACACTTCTTGTCGAAAACATGAAGAACAAAGTCAATATTCCTCTCATGCCAGCTGGGGTAGAATAATGAATTATTCCACAAAAGAGCTTTATGTGGGGAAAAATTGTGCAGGAAACATATTTTCCAGGTCATTAAAGCTTGTTGGTGAAACCTAGCCAATTTAGCAGGTAATCTTTCAGGAATATAATTACATTTCAGTAAAAACTGAAGACCTCCCAATTTATTAAACACATTATTTGTTATGAAATACCATATTGAATCAGTATTGATCAAACATTTTTTCAACCAGTTTATTTTGAAAGTGTTATTTATGTCAACAAAATCCAACACTTCTAGACCGCCTTCAGCTCTTTTGTTAGAAAGGACAGATCTTTTTCCGTTTGTGAGACTTATTCTTTCAGATGAAGTCAAGAAAGGTCTTATTGATCTCTTTACAAGTAGCTGAATTTACAAATAACAATAATGAGGGGTACACAAAACGAGACAGTCCCTCTGCCTTGGACAGAAGTACACTCCCAAGTATAGAAAGATCTCTTTGTAACCAATTATTAAATATATTTTTAGTTCTCTTAATTTTAGTGGAGAAATTCAAATGTTGTCTGACTAAGTGGTTTTTTGACAGATGTATTCCTAAATATTTAACACAGTCCTTTACAGGAATATTTTCTATTTCTTTATCATCAGAGTCAAATAAACATAAGATTTCACATTTAGAAACATTCAGGATTAATCCTGATGCAATAGAAAATGCAGTTATAGCATTAAGGGCATGGGTGACCTGGTCTTTGTCTCTTAAGAAAAGAGTAGTATTATCAGCCATTTGGGAAATTTTGATTTCTTTGTTAAAAATGGTTAAACCATACAAATTGGCATTATTCAGAATATCTAGAGATAGAAGTTCCACAACCAAAATGAATAAAAATTGCGAAATTGGGCATCGCTGTCGTACACTTCTGTTGATACTAAATATTTTGGAAGTATTAAGGTTTAGTAGTACAGAACTACTTATATCTTTGTAAAACATGCAAATTACTTTAATGAAATGTTCACCAAATCCAAAAAGTTTAAGAGACCTAAAGAGAAATTCATGTTCAATTGTGTCAAAGGCTTTACAGAAGTCCAAAGATAGGACAACCGCATCTGAGTCAATTGCATCTGAATAATCTATAAGGTCCAAGACTAAACTAATATTAGAGCTTCTGTGACGGCCCTTCATAAACCCTGTTTGAGTCTCATTTTTAATGGTATCTATTCCTTTCTTTAATCTTTTGGCATAAACCAGAGCAATCAATTTATAATCAACATTTAATAAAGTAATTGGTCTCCAATTGTCAATGAGACATGGGTCTTTATCGGGCTTCGGAATCAATTAAATAAGGCCCTGTTTCATAGTGGAGACCATTTCCCCATTTTAATGTAATCTTGAAACATATTGAAAATCGTGTTGTGTAGTAAGTCCCAAAACTGTCTATAGAATTCAACTGACAGGCCATCAGGGCCAGGTGATGTGCCTTTTTTCATTGAATTCAGAGCCTCTCTAATTTCTTCAGTTGACACAGGTGAATCGCAAACTGAGTGGAAATCATCCTCAATTACAGGGACATAATTCTGAATGTGGCAAATGTAGCTTTCACAACCATCTTCCGAAAATTGAGACCTGTAAAGGTTTTCATGCCACCTTTACCAGTTCTGAGCAAAGAGGTGTTCCGCTCGGCGGAAATGACGCATCATTGATTTGATGTGAAAGGTCACGAAAATCTTCTCAACTTCCTTTCCTGCTAGCGGTGGCCACAGAATAGCACCAGTGAGTGAATTTCTCAACGCAATAATCTTCAACCATCTTGATAAATCCTGACGTTTACATACTTTTTAATAGTTGTTTTACCCTAAAGTATACGTTTAAGATCCGGGTTTGGGGATAATTTCCCTAAATTTGACATTTATATTGGAAATAGGTGTACTTTTATATAGTGTCCGCTATCCATATAGCTAGCGTTTCAACATGGCAGCTTGCTTGTTGAGGGTTCATGTCGATTCAAAACCAACCACTTCGGTTATGTAATTTATATAATCGGATAACCACAATGTGCTCGGTTAATGGCGTTCGGTTGCCTATTTAAATGTATGAATGTATACAACATCTCACCTGAATGGTAACATTAATAAGCTAGCTAGGTAAATAAACAGCGATGGCTGTCTAGCTGGGCTGGGCAATAGAACGAGTCAAAATTTACTCAAGGCTGAAAAACCGCAAAATAACGTTGGTTAAGACATGTAATTTAACTTTTCATAAAATACTGTTTTTCATTACATTACTTTGCTAATGTACGTCGTTGCTCTTGCAATCGCGTTCAGTCATTGGTCATCTGACGTCCAAGCTGACGTAGCTAGTTTAGGTAATAGCATACCGGTATTCCGTAGATAACAAAGATACTACTGATATCTAGAAGCAGTAAATATTGTCCCACATTGATCATTCCATGGCGTCTTGTGTTAGTAATAGTGCTTTTCTTTTATAACTCCTCTTGTCACCCAGAGATGGGCAAGTTCATGAAACCTGGGAAGGTGGTGATGGTCCTTGCTGGGCGCTACGCTGGTCGTAAAGCTGTTATAGTCAAGGTAAGTTTGCTCCTGAGCTATTGCTAAATGTGCATATTTCACTCCCAGTTTGATTAGTTACTGTTTGCTTGGATAATCCTCTTGAAATGTGGTCCATAAACACTGGTAACTGAACAGCTAACTAGATATGGATTCTCTTCCTACAGAACATTGATGATGGCACCTCAGACCGCCCTTATAGCCACGCACTGGTCTCGGGCATTGACCGCTACCCCCGCAAAGTGACCACAACCATGGGCAAGAAGAAGGTTGCCAAGAGGTCCAAGATCAAGGCCTTCGTAAAGGTGTACAACTACAATCACCTCATGCCAACCAGGTCAGTGCCAGGTGGACATGGGAGTAATGGTTTGTTTAGGTGGCTACCTGCTGACTAAACTGTAGGTGACTAGCAGTATTGCATCCATGTCTACATTTTTATGGAATTCTAGAAGTGGCCAAACTGACAGGGATCTATTAAGTAGGATGCAATGTCAATGTGTACAGACTGGACCCTTTTCTGTTTGATGTGGTGAACTACCCTTTCACACTCCTAAGCCATGTTCTGAGCTGACCAGCACGCTAGTGAAGTCTGGCTTCTCAACACATTTCTTCTCTGCATGCATTAGTAAACTTGATAGATGGTTTGATTTTCATTCTTGATTCTTGGAATGTTCAGAGTAGTTGATGGAAAAGTGTTATCCACTCGTGTTTGTCCTTTTTTTATAGGAATTTGATGTAGGTGTCTTACTAAGTCTCTTGCTGTGTTTTTCCTTGTGCTCAGATACTCTGTGGACATTCCTCTGGACAAAACTGTCGTCAACAAGGATGTCTTCAGAGACCCTGCCCTGAAACGCAAAGCCAGACGGGAGGCCAAGATTAAGTTTGAGGAGAGGTGAGTCTTTTCCCACACCAGGAACCAGGACTTGTGAGAAATGCACAGGTTCTTTGTCCTGATAATATCTGACACATGATACAAGTAGCTTAACTACTATAGGATAATAAAATAGCAGGCTTTTTCGTCTCCATTGTAAACCTTTTCTAAAATGTTTTTTTTTTCTATCCACAGATACAAGACAGGGAAGAACAAATGGTTCTTCCAGAAGCTTAGATTCTAGGCGTTCATTGGTTTCACTAATAAATGTATAAAAAAATCTTGACTGGTGTTTTCATTTGTGGTTTTATTGACAAGTGTTGGAGATTAAGCAATACAGCTGCTTATTGCCTCATAAAAAGCAGTAGAAAGGTGTTTACAAAAACTGCTTGTTAATGATAATGTCATGAATTAACTTATTGGCCCAACCAGACTTGTGTGAACATGGCATTGACAAGTGGAAACACTGGAAAGTACAAGCTTGTCCTTTTACATTTTGCTCATATCCATTTCCACACTATCATATTGGTCTAATGGTATCAGTATGGCACAGTGGTCAACAAGCTACTGGATGCATGTTTTCCAGCCACTAGCACACCTGGGGCGGCAGGGTAGCCTAGTGGTTAGTGTTGGACTAGTAACCGGAAGGTTGGGAGTTCAAACCCCCGAGCTGACAAGGTACAAATCTGTCGTTCTGCCCCTGAACAGGCAGTTAACCCACCGTTCCCAGGCCGTCATTGAAAATAAGAATTTGTTCTTAACTGACTTGCCTGGTTAAATAAAGGTTAAATAAAAAAATAAAAAAAATAAGTCAGACAAAAAATGTCCCTTTTTTCAGGACCCTGTCTTTCAAGGGATAATTTGTAAAAATCCAAATAACTTCACAGATCATTGTGAAGGGTTTAAACACTTTCCCATGCTTGTTCAATGAACCATAAACAATGAACCTGTGGAATGGTCGTTAGGACACTAAGGTCACAGTTATGAAAACTTAGGACACTAAAGAGGCCTTTCTACTGACTGAAACAAAGAAAGATGCCTGTGGTCCCTGCTCATCTGCAAAAAAAATTTCCGGCATGCTGCAAGGAGGCATGAGGACTGCGGATGTGGCCAGGGCAATAAATTGCAATGTCCGTATTGTATTGCCTAAGACCTCTACAGGGAGACAGGACGGCGAGCTGATCGTCCTCACAGTGACAGAATGCTCAACAACACCAGGAACGCACAATCTCTCCATCAGTGCTCAGACTGTCCGCAATAGGCTGAGAGAGGTTGGACTGAGGGCTTGTAGGCCTGTTGTAAGGCAGGTCATCACCGGCAACAACGTGGACCGGAGAGGACTGGTAAAAAGTGCTCTACACTGACGAGTCACAGTTTTGTGTGATGGTCGGATTCGCGTTTATCTTCGAAGGAATGAGTGTTACACTGAGGCCTGTACTCTGGCATTGGATCAATTTGGAGGTGGAGGGTCCGTCATGGACTGAGCTTGTCGTCATTGCAGGCAATCTCAACGCTGTGCGTAACAGGGACGACATCCTCCTCCCTCATGTGGTACCCTTCCTGCAGGCTCATCCTGACATGACCCTCCAGCATGACAATCTCACCAGCCATACTGCTCATTCTGTGTGTGATTTCCTACAAGACAGGAATGTCAATGTTCTGCCATGGCCAGCGAAGAGCCCGGATCTCAATCCCATTGAGCACGTCTGGGACCTGTTGGATGTGAGGGTGAGGGCCAGGGCCATTCCACCCAGAAATGTCCTGGAACTTGCAGGTGCCTTGGTGGAAGAGTGGGGTAACATCTCACAGCAAGAACTGGCAAATCTGGTGCAGTCCATGAGGAGGAGATGCACTGCAGTACTTAATGCAGCTGGTGGCCACACCAGACTGTTACTTTTGATTTGCCAGTTCAGGGACACATTATTCAATTTCTGCTAGTCACATGTGTGGAACTTGTTCAGTTTATGTCTCCGTTGTTGAATCTTGTTATATTCATACACATATTTACACATGTTAGGTTTGCTGAAAATAAACGCAGTTGACAGTGAGAGGACGTTTCTTTTTTTGCTGCATTTATATATATATATATTCAGTAAAAGCTGATGTATTGAGTGCTGTGCTGGAGCATAAGCAAGGATTTAATGAGTGCGCGTAAGGGCTACCCAAGTGCCTACCTCTTGTCGAAATCTGCCGTGTCGGATTGAAGAAACTGAAACTGAAAGAAAAAGACGTACCATTACACAACAGCTAACTAACTACGGTAAGTGGTTTACTCAGCTTTGTCTTCTATAAAATCGTAACTAAATGACTTTAAACTAATTTTAATTTAAAATGGATTGGATATGTGTTAAGAGTCATACTTTTTTAAATTAAAGATTTAAAATGAACGGTCAATGGTACTTGGACGCGTTGATAGTTGGGCCGAATTAAAAAGGAATGTGTAACATTAGCCTATATGAATACCGAAAGCTTTAAACTAGATCGTTTCAAACTACTTATCATTTTATGAAGTGTAGCCTACACTCGTCAGTGGAGACGTTGGCTACGTTTAGACAGCCAGCCCAATTCTGATATTCTTCCACTAATTGATCTAGCACAGCTCTTTTTCATTATAAACACATTTTCCACGACATTTTATACTCTTTACAGATTAGCGTCAATTTCTCCGACAGTCATGTGTGATGAGGTAAGGGGGACCCCATCTTCAGTGAGTCCTATCATTTTTATTAACAGGCGGCTGACCTAATGGAATTGAATGGAATTGTTTTTCAGGATTTTCCCTTAATGACAGACACCCAGGGATCACAAAACACCTTGGATGGAATCCTACATGCTATCAGCAAATGCAAGGTATATTTGACCAAAGAAAGGATATTGATTGGGAAAGCCCCAAAACTTGTCTGACTCCAGTCACACAAGTCATAGACTGTTCTTTCTGCTACCACATGGCAAGCGGTACCCGAGTGCCAAGTCTAGGACCAAAAGGCTCCTTAACTGCTTCTACCCCCAAGCCAGAAGACAATGAAATGGCCACCAGGACTATTTACATTTGTTTTTAACACTGCTGCTACTCGCTGTTTATCTATTCATAGTCACTTTACCCCTACCTACATGTACACATTTCCTTGACTATTTGACCCGGTACCCACTGTATAATGCCTCCTTATTGTTATTTTATTGTTACTTTTTATAATTGGTAAATATTTTCTTAACTCTTTCTCATTGTTGGTTAAGTAAGCATGTCACGGTAAGGTCTACCTACATCTGTTGTATTCGGTGCATGTGACAAAGTTTGAATTGCAAAATAAATGTAATATATATATATATATATATATATATATATATATATATATATATATATATATATATATATACACACACAGTGCCTTGCAAAAGTATTCATCCCCCTTAGCATTTTTCCTATTTTGTTGCAATACAACCTGTACATTTTTATTTATTTATTTGGATTTCATGTAATGGACATACACAAAATAGTCCAAATTGGTGAAGTGAAATGGAAAAAATAACCATACAAATGGAAAGGTGGATCGTGTATATGTATTCACCCCCTTTGCTAAGAAGCCCCTAAATAAGATCTGGTGTAACCAATTACCTTCAGAAGCCACATAATTAATTAAATAAAGTCCACCTGTGTGCGATCTAAGTGTATGTATGTATGTATGTATGTATGTATGTATGTATGTATATATATATATATATATATATATATATATATATATATATATATATATATATATATATATATATATATATATATATATATATATATATATATATATATATATATATATATATATATATATATATATATATATATATATATATATATATAACTGTTCTGAAAGGCTGCAACACTGCCAAGAAAGTGGCACCACCAAGCAAGTGGCACCATGGAGACCAAGGTGCTCTCCAAACAGTTCAGGGACAAAGTTGTGGAGAAGCACAGATCAGGGTTGGGTTATAAAAAAATATCAGACATTTTGAACATCCCACGGAGCACCATTAAATCCATTATTTAAAAATGTGAAGAATATGGCACCACAACAAACCTGCCAAGAGAGGGCCGCCCACCAAAACTCACAGGCATTAAGCAGAGAGGCAACAAAGAGACCAAAGATAACCTTGAAGGAGCTGCAAAGCTCCACAGTGGAAATTGGAGTATCTGTCCATAGGACCACTTTAAGCCGTACACTCAACAGAGCTGGGCTTTATGGAAGAGTGGCAAGAAAAAATCCATTGCTTAAAGAAAAAAATAAGCAAACATGTTTGGTGTTCGCCGAACGGCATGTGGGAGACTCCCCAAGCATATGGAAGAAGGTACTCTGGTCAGATGAGACTAAAATGTCGTTTTTTGGCCATCAAGGAAAACTATATCTGGCGCAAACCCAACACCTCTCATCACCCCGAGTACACCACAACCACAGTGAAGCATGGTGGTGGCAGCATCATGCTGTGGGGATGTTTTTCATCGGTAGGGATTGGGAAGCTGGTCAGAATTGAAGGAATGATGGATGGCGCTAAATACAGGGAAATTATTGAGGGAAACCTGTTTCAGTCTTCCAGAGATTTGAAACCGAGATGGAGGTTCACCTTCCAGCAGGACAATGACCCTAAGCATACTGCTAAAGCAACACTTGAGCGGTTTAAGGGGAAACATTTAAATGTCTTGGAATGGCCTAGTCAAAGCCCCGACCTCAATCCAGTTGAGAATCTGTGATATGACTTAAAGATTGCTGTACACCAGCGGAACCCATCCAACTTGAAGGAGCTGGAGCAGTTTTACCTTGAAGAATGGGCAAAAATCCCAGTGGCTAGATGTGCCAAGCTTATAGAGACATACCCCAAGAGACTTGCAGCTGTAATTGCTGCAAAAGGTGGCTCTACAAAGTATTGACTTTGGGGGGGTGAATAGTTATGCACGCTCAAGTTTTCTATTTTTTTTGTCTTGTTTCTTGTTTGTTTTCAAAGTGGTAGGCATGTTGTGTAAATCAAATGATACAAACCCCCCAAAAAATCTATTTTAATTCCAGGTTGTAAGGCAACAAAATAGAAAAAATGCCAAGGGGGTGAATACTTTCGCAAGCCACTGTGTGTGTATATATAGATATATAGAGAGCGTTAGAGAAAGAGAGGCTTTGTCTACTGTATAATAATTAATGCATATTTAATCTCCTTGGTTTGTGAGTGTAGCCTATGGCTCAAGGGCCTCATAGAATCTGTGTTCTCAGGTTCAACACAATCAGTTGCTGAAGGAGCAGCAGGACCTGTCCAGAGCCAGGGATGACCAGGAGGACCTTGCTAATCAGTTCAGACAACGCGTAGTCAAACTGAGGATATCTCTGGAAGAGGATGACAACAACCAAGCCAGGGATGTAGACTCTGAAAGGGTATGACAACCTCTCGCAAACCACTAAACCGAAGATCAACACTAGAATTAACATTTGTCTTGGGATATCACTATATTTCGCTTTTCCTATACTTAGTGGCTTTTTGCGGGGTTGAGAGAGGTCTTGATAGAGGTTTTGGATTCTGCCTGAATGACTGATAGGAGTAATGTTTCTCTGCAGAAGAAGATAGCTGCCCTGCATGATGAGGAGAGTAGACTGAAGAGGGAGATCCAGAGAGCAGAGGAAGAACTGCAGCTTGAGGAGGAGAGCACCCACCACCTCAAGCAGCAGACTGATGTAGGGCCACACCCCAAAACTCAGGAGCTGTATTATTAGTCTTAGTGTGGCTGTGTACTGTAGTATGTGTGTTGAGATTTGGTTGACTATTGAAGATGGTCTCTCTTGGTTTTTAGGTGTCTACTGCTGCAGTGCCTGAAAAGAAGGTTGTGTTCACTGGAGAAACGGGTGATGGCGCAAACACACTCAATTTTAATGTGAAACCACATATAGTGTATCCAATGGAGGAGGGCACTGCACTGATCACTTTTGAGGATGAGGAAGGTAAGACTGAAACCTTCACTCTGTAGCACCTATTTTATTTAGGTGGTTATTATACCGCCTTTCCTCCACAGTGGCCCAGAAGATCCTGAGCCTGAGGGAGCATAAGGTGGATCTGTGCAGGGATTGTGCCATCACTCTGGAGGCCAAGCCCGTACAGCTGCTGGTGCCCTGTCAAGTAGAGGTACAACCACAGAGACCCATCTCCATTCACTAGTGTTTAGGTGTCAGGAAGATGATGTAATGAGTGCAATACAAGGGCCTGAACAACACTGTGGCTCTGTTATGAACAGTGCCATGTGCAGAATAACTTGGATTACATCCAGTTAGTTTATTTCATTTGTATGTATGTCATTGCATTCCTTTGTGTGAACCAGTGTCTGTGTGTGCACCTGTCTCTCTACCTCAGATGGACACCGAGGTATGTTCCCGCCGTATCCTGGTTTCCAACCTGCCCAAGAAGGCCGGGGAGGACCGCTTACTTGACAAACTGGAGATCCACTTTGCCAAGAGCAAGAATGGAGGGGGGGAGGTGGAAGAGTCTGACATGCTGCATGATTCTGGCAACGTGGTCATCACTTTTACAGAAAACAATAGTACGCAAGTCAAGTTCCTGTTGGAAAATGTAGTTTTCTTCATAAAGGGAAAAAGCTCAGACTAATGAATTTTCATCATAATGTTATTTCTGTCCATTCCTTCTGACTTTATATAATGAGAAATGTACAACTTTTGATTATCTGAGCGTACTGTGCATTGTTTACCACAGTTGCCAAAGGCCTGACTGGCAAGCTGTACCACGATGTGGAGTTTGAAAAAGGGAGGAAGCACAGTGTGAAGGTGACTCCATTTCTGAACGGAGAGATCACAAGTTTCCAGGTAAGCAGATTTCATGTTCATGGCCATGAGTTTATCCCTTTAACTCCATGACAACCAGACTATAAAATAAGCAATTTATCATAGGCCAACTACACTATCAGCAGAAATACCTTTATGCCTAGTGAAATCAATTCTGAGAGTAATGTTATAAACCATACACAGTATCAGCCTGTGGTTGTGCCCCCATTCAAATTTGGTTACAAGTTACAACTACAATGGGATTGTTATTCAATTAGGAAACTCAAGGCCCTATACACAAGATAATAGGTGCTTAACTCATTGTTTGGGACTTACAAGCTAGTCTAACCATTAGTGTCTAGAAGCTGTCTGCAGTAAAGCAATATCCTCCAATCTGACCCCTCTACCAGACACGGCTGTCAGCATGTGGGCGTACTGTGCTGCTGACTGGCATCCCTGCCGTTATGGAGCAGGAGAACCTGCAGGACCTGCTGGAGATCCACTTCCAGAAGACCAGTAACGGTGGGGGAGAGGTGGACGCCTTCCTCTACAACCCCCTGGGGCAGCACACCCTGGCCCTGTTCGAGGAGGACTGTCCCACTGAAGACCAGAGCCAGTGAGAGGGCCAGGCACTGATAGCCCTCCCCCTAGTGAGCTCAACAGACACATTTCTATTGCTGCTCATCTTTCCCATCTCAGTACAGGATCAGTTAAATCCAGCCAGGGGATCTAATCCTGGCCTGCTATCAGCATGTTCTGATAGAGGTATGATCTCATCTTTCAATCCAATGCTAATCTTAGGGGTTGGCACTGTGCCAAAGCTTTTGTCTGAGGTTGTCTTTTCCTGTTTTAAAACATCATTTGGTAGAACCATCTATTTATACAGCATTTCTGATTATGTATGCAGATCATTTTGGGTGAAACGTTTTTAGTGAAGAAAAAATACTCAGAACAAAAGTTGCCAAAGAAATGTAAATTATGCTTGACAACACTAATTTAGATATCTTCAAGTTAACATTTAGAAGGAATGTGTATTCTACAGCTCTCTAAAGGGGTAAATATTTAGTGTTCTATAATCGTGGTATTTTATTGTTTTCTGTCAGAATCAGTGATTGTAATAAAGTCTGTCCAATGAACCAAGTCAGACATTACGATGGTGTGTGTGGTTCGTTCATTATTACTGAGAAGGGACTACACTGACAATGTGAGATTTAAGTTTTAATCGAGTAAAGTACATGAGCATCAAAGCAGTACAAATAGTTTAGCAAAACCACATCCAGTCAGACAATGGAACACAGATGGAGTTTATTGTAAAAATCTAGTAACAATGTCCCACAACAAAAACACAAAGATCCAGCAGGATAGCCTAGTGCAACCACTAAAAACAAGTTAGATCCACAGGACAACGACAGTCCACACACCCGGTCAGGCACTTAGGGAGGAATGGAGAAAACCAAGCGATATGAAAGAGGCAAATACATTAATAGAAAGGAAAGCAGCAGGGTGAGGACATAAACCTGGATATACAGTTAATAATTGGGAAGACGGTTGTTCCAATTGACAAGATAAACCCACAGACAAAAATAACTACTCATTGTTACCTTAAGTTTACATAATGATTACACACAACCTAGTGCAGAAGTCAGACAGTCTATAGCATCTATTGAACGTGGTCTCTCTCGTACTCCGAAGTCTACATTATAAACTGGTTGGCTGACAGCCGTGGTTTATCAGACCGTATACCACGGATATGACAGCCCTTAGCTGGGGTATATTGGCCATATACCACACTTCCTCGTGCCTTGATGCTTAATAAGACATCAAAGGGGTTTGTGGTATATGGCCAATATATCACGACTACAGGCTGAATCCAGGCACTCCGCGTTGCGTATATGAACAGCCCTTAGCCATGGTATATTGGCCATATACCTCGGGCCTTATTGCTTAAGTATATCATGTAGCTATAGCTAACCTCTTTGTGTATGCTTGAGTTCACTTGGACCTCTTCATTTCAATCTCAATCTTTTCAACATCACTTTCTTAGTGGCATCTTTCCAATCCAGAAAGACACGCGATCACTTGACTGACTTTCTTCTGCTCAGTCACACACATGCACACTTGACTTAAATCAAACTAAGGTCAGTGTAAACTCATTTCTAGGAGATTGTTGAAAAGCACCTCTGGTGTCAATATGGTATGTATAACCATTTGTATTCCTGGCCTGATATGCATAGGTTCTACAACAACAAAAATATTTTAAATCATAATCTACTTCCTCAGGTTATAGTGATATTTAGAAAGTAACAAATCCTGTGACGTGGTTTTGATCTGATCCGTTCCTACAGTCAACACGTTCCTTATGATGTCAGCCAGTGAAAATGTCTAACAGACTCAATTGTTCCTATTAAGTACCTGTAAAAAGTTATTCCCATATTGCAAATGACCAATAACTTACCAGTAATCCCCTACAATAGTTGTGCGTATTGCATATTTAAACTATTACAACAATACATCAGTTTGTGTCTAATAGCATGGACAACCCTATAGACCATCTCAGGTAGTGTTTATTAAAAAGCTTGGAGGACGATTTCTTCTGTAACCTGTGCTACAGTATGATAAAGGACTGAATAGGAAGAAGACTGACTTTGTTCCTAATACAGACTAGACTAGGTAGGTTGAACCGAGGCTGCGGCCATTTCACAGCATTACTTATACAGTATTGTGTAACTGTCGGTATTCCATGCAAGTTGCAACATTTGAATGACAGACTAACCCTATCCCTTTACAAGTCCCCGCAGAAACACCAGGAGTAACAGACGTGACCTGTTCATCTCTGCCGGTCTGCCAGCCTATCAGAAGGAGTGCATTATGGGTTGTGCTGAAGCTGCTGGTCTTGAAGATGGAGCAGGGGACTGGTCGCGATATGATTGGCATGTGCAAACTGCCAATTAAACGACCAGTGGTGCCCATTCACTCTGTTTCCGGCCATACTGAGGAATGGATGGCGCCAGAAGAAGTGAAGAGTGGAAACAAAAAAAGAGCATCATCTTTATTTTGTTGCTTAGAGCAAAATGTATTTAGTTCTAATTAATATCGGAGGGAAGTACTCTGTTTAAAGGGTCAAAGCAAGCATTAGGGCAGACCTGCTTACCTGCATGTCTGTCAGCTCTTTGTGGAATCGCTTGGCCAGGTCTGGACCATTCTGCATTGTAGGAATTTGGTAGGTCTGAGGGAGGGGAGAGAGAATATAATCTGGAGCATTTTGTTTGAGGGCAAAACAAAAGGGTTTCAGAAAAATGTAAATACACCAAGGCTTGTGGTTACCTTCCCTTTGTAGAGCAGGCTGCCGACGGGACAGACCACACACGCCGTCCCGGCACCAAACACCTCCGTAATCCTGCCTGAGTCCAGAGCACCGAGCAGCTCCTTCATGCCCATGGTGCGCTCTGTCACTTTGAACTCTCCCTGAAGGAAACAAAACAAGTCCGTATGACTGTCAATCACTAGAATTCCAATAAAATAATTCTGCTAACCATCTTTTGTCTTCTATGTCAATGGATTACACTGGTCTTAAATCCTCTCTATTGGTTCTCAAATAACTTTGATCTTTTCTCATTATAACCTCCCTCTTCCTCCCCTACTTACCCATTCTCTGGCCAGGTCTAGCAGAGACTGTCTGGTGACTCCTGGGAGAATGATGCCATCTAGAGGAGGAGTCAGCAACTCTCTCTCTGCATACAAACAGGTACTCTTACTCACATACATAAGCTGTACACCGTTGTTTGGAGTTGAACAGAATTCACCATTTCAAGTTGAACAGAAACATTAACATCCAACAGGGGGAAGCACTGACACAGCCTATTTTGACAGTCTAGACAGACACTAAGCGAACAAACAGACATACAGACTAGAGACAGTCAAACAGACATACGGTACCTTCAGAAAGTATTCATACCCCTTCACCTAGTCTGCATTTGTGTGTGTTACAGCCTGAATTCAAAATTGATTAAATATTTTTCTAAAATCTCTCAATCTACACACAATACCCCACAATGACAAAGTGAAAAGCACATTTTTGCACATTTATTGAAAATGAAATACAGAAATCTCATTTACGTGTACATACCCGAGTCAACACTTTGTCGAAGCACCTTCGGCAGTTATTACAGCTGTGAGTCTGTAAATCTCTAAGAGCTTTACCCACCTGGATTGTGCAACATTTGCCCATTATTCTTTCCAAAATTCTTCAAGCTCTGTCAAATTGGTTATTGATCATTGCTAGACAACCACTTTCAGGTCCTGACATAGATTTTCAAGTAGATGTAAGTCAAAACTGTAACTCGGCTACTCAGAAACATTGAGTCTTATTTTGAGGTAGAGTTGGCCTTGTGTTGTAGGTTATTGTCCCGCTGTAAGGTGAATTAATCTCCCAGTGTCTGGTGGAAAGCAGACAACCAGGTTTTCCTCTAGGATTTTACCTGTGCTTAGCTCCATTTATTTTTTATCCTGAAAACCTCCCCAGTCCTTAACAATTACAAGCATACCCATAACATGATACAGCCATCACTATGCTTGAAAATATGGAGTGGTACTCAGTAATGTGTTGTATTGGATTTGCCCTAAACACAACACTTTGTATTCAGGACAAAAAGTGAATTGCTTTGCCACATATTTTGCTGTATTACTTAAGTGCCTTGTTGCAAACAGGATGAATGTTTTAGAATATTTTTATTCGTACAGGCTTCTTTTTTTCCCCACTCTGTCATTTAGGTTAGTATTGTGGAGTAGCTACATAGTTGCATTGGAAAACCTCCCTGGTCTTTGTGGTTGATTCTGTGTTTGAAATTCACTGCTCAACTGAAGGACCTTACAGATAATTGTATGTGTGGTGTATGAGGTAATCATTAATAAATCATGTTGATTACTATTATTGCACACAAAGTGAGTCCATGCAACGTATGTGACTTGAACTTATTTAGGCTTGCCAGGGATTGAATACTTATTGACTCAAGACGTTTCGGATTTTAATTTTACATTATCTCTGGCCTATTGTAGGCCAGTGATAAAATCTAAATTTAATCCATTTTAAATTCAGGTTGTAACAACATTTGGAAAAAGTCAAGGGTTGTGAATACATTCTGAAGGCGCCGTACAGACGATAGACAGTGAAACAGACCTCCTCCCTCATTCGTCCAGTAGATGAAGAGGTTCATGGTGCCGACCTCTGTGATCTCCTCCTGCTCTCCATACAGCCACAGGACCTGCTGACAGCCCTGCTTTATAGCCTCATTCTGCACTGCTATAGTAGGCCCATAGTTACTGACAGAGAGGGGAGAGAGACAGAAAGTATGAGAGTGAAAGGGAGGAACAGACATGGGAGAGAGGAGGGGTGATGGAATATTTCATTTCAGAAGGCAGCTCCCTTGGAAACACACAACCCTCATAAACAGCTCCTCCTGCTGGGGGGGCTGACCTTGTGAGAGGTCAAACAACATGGCTACCAGAGGACAGACAGGACATTAAGTTCATGTTCAGCTAACATGCAGCCAACATGTTGTCTAGAGGAATGTGCATGGTTAAAATAGCTAAACAATTACATTATAAGCCTCAAACTGTCTCTATTCAGAAGTAAACTTGGGGCCCCAGAGTCAGACCATATCTTGATAATTCCATGACGTTATACAAGAGTTGTTATATAGCTAATAAGCTATTAAGAAACCACTCCTTTTTCAGAAATTCCAACGCAACAAAGCAACCCATTGTTGCTGTCGCAAATTATTGAGTCACTTCTACTTGGAAGTGTGTGTGTTAGTGTGATACTCACCCCCCCATCTTGTAGGCTCCGACCCCCCCTCTCCAGGCCCTGACATAGCTTGGGTCTGCCAGCAGAGAGACTGGGCTGAAGGCCCCTGTGGTAAAGTAGGGCCCTACAGGACCCACGATGCAAAATAGTAGGGCTTGGCTGGCCCTCGACACACCCAGGGAAGGCTAAGGCCAGGAGGGGGAGAGGGGAGGAAGGAGAGGGGTGTTACTGGAGGAAACAGTGACAGCGCTATGTCACTACCTAGGGCTAAGTGTAGATGGTTAAAAAATAGATATGATCATTATTTTTCTTTAACTAGGCAAGTCAGTTAAGAACCAGTTCTTATTTACAATGAAGGCCAAGGAACAGTGGGTTAACTGCCTTGCTCAGGGGCAGAACGATAGATTTTTACCTTGTCAGCTCAGGGTTTCGATCTAGCAACCTTTCAGTTACTGGCCCAATGCTCTAACCACTAGGCTACCTGCCCCCACCCCCAATGTGAAATATGAAACCATGGAGACGGTCTCCTGTGTCTGTGAGAGGGGGAGCAGTGCTCACCTCAATCCCAATGTAGGTGGGTCTGATGTAGAGGCTGGCGTCTAGGGAGTAGGGGACCCAGTCCTGGTCCACCTCCACCAGCTTCCTGATGCACTCCAACAGCTCCACCTTATCAAACAACTACACAGAGATGGGAGGGACAGAGGACCTGTAACTACTTGGTTCAGTTCAATTGAGTGGAAAACCAGCACTTACATGGGGTTCTTCAGGACCAGGTCTGAGAGAGACTCACAGGGAGACAGCTGCGTTCAGCAGTGCGGTGCATCCTCTCCATGTTCAGGTTGGGTCTGAACAGACGGATGTGGTTGTCCACCCCTCTGAATGCCTTCATGCCCTCAAACAGCTGAGAGACAGACACAGACATACTGTTCATACATCTGGCAGAATGAACCATCTCTGAAAGAATAAGCTAGGTGACTGGTATCAAGGACCGAGGTCTCAGTAAGACAGTGCTAGCCTCGTCAGGCAAATTGACCACTGCGCTCACATTTCCTTTATGAAACAGAATGTGAACTATTGCGACGTCTGTCTGGTTTTACGAGGCTAACATAGCCAAATGTCTCCTATGTCTGCACTATGGCTCCTTCTCTCACCTCTATGGAGTAGTGCAGGGCAGAGGTGGCGGGGTGCAGCGACAGGTTCTGAAAGGGCTTGATCTGGGGAACCTTCCAGCCCTCTTTCTCTGACCAATAGACGGTCAGCATGTGGTCTGAAAACTGCTTGCCAAACACCAGGGAGGCGGGGTCTGGCTTGGGCTTCCCCGCAGTGTTGCGCTCGATAGTGAGGTCTGCGGCCTGAGACAGGAAGCGGGGCGGAGCAGAAGAGACAGACGGACAGACGAGGAGGGGAAAGGAACAGAGCGAGGGCCGAACACAATGATTTTCTTTATTGTAATGAAAGGGCTTGGAGTGGAAATGAATGGTGGCTTGGGAGCCAATTAAGCACTTCAATTAAACTGAATTAAATAACCAAAGCACAAGGAAGTGAGAGAAGGGAAGAAAGGGTACAGAGTCACGTGGCGGACTAAGAAAAAGTTTGATCAATAGACCCCCGGGCTGACTGGTAGGCTACTGAACACGTGCCAAATGACACTTCTGCCTGTAAACAAGCTTCAGCCGGCCTCTGTTAATAAACAGCTGTGCCTTAGAGTCATACCAAGCTCCTAAAAACCTCCTGTGTTGGGGGTTGTGATGACTCAGACAATAGAGTAATACAATAACTCAGGAAACTGTCTCAGGGTCATTACTTCTCCTTTATATATTACCTTGAATGAGCTGGCAAACCGCAACGACCCCATAGAGTAGGGGATGGCTTGAATGAACCGTCCATGAAGTGCCTAATAAACAAGAGAAAACATTACAGTTAATAATCTCTGTAAAGTTAAAAGAATATAGGCTATCAGAATTCACATTATGACAAATAACCTAAGAACCTTGTAATACAATCTACTCCCACTTTGGAAACTTGCCTTCTCAACCAAGGTGACAATGTTGTCCCTCTTGTAGATAGATGTAAAACAGTAAAGCACCACGTGTCTGGCGTGACATTTTATATATATATATATATATATATATAGTGTTCAGTACCTGCACTGTGTAAGGGACAGCTGGAGCAAAGCAGTAGGCTGTAAATACACTACTAATAATAATAAATTATATATATATATATATATATATATATATATATATATATATATATATATATATATATATATATATATATATATATATATATATATATATATATACACATATACACACACAAAAAGGTATGTGGACACCCCTTCAAAACTAGTGGATTTGGCCATTTCAGCCACACCCATTGCTGACACATGTATAAAATCAAGCACACAGCCATGCAACCTCCATAGACAAACATTGGTAGTAGAATGGCCTTACGGAAGGACTGTGACTTTCAACGTGGCTCCGTCATAGCATGCACCCTTCCCAACAAGTCAGTTTGTCAAATTCCTGCCCTGCTAGAGCTGCAACGGTCAACTGTAAGTGCTCTTATTGTGAAGTAGAAACATCTAAGAGCAACAACGTCTCAGCCGTGAAGTGGTAGACCACACAAGCTCACAGAACGGGACCGCCGAGTGCTGAAGCGCGTAAAAATAGTCTGTCCTCGAATTGCAAAACTCACAACCGAGTTCCAACCTGCCACTGGAAGCAACGACAGTACAAGAACTGTTCGTCGGGAGCTTCATGAAATGGGTTTCCACGGCCGAGCAGCCGCACACAAGCCTAAAATCACCATGCGCAATGCCAAGCGTCGGCTGGAGTGGTGTAAAGCTTGCCGCCATTGGACTCTGGAGCAGTGGAAACGCGTTCTCTGGTGTGATGAATCACATTTCACCATCTGGCAGTCCGATATTTTGATCTGTTTAACACTTTTTAGGTTACGACATGATTCCATAACGTGTGTTATTTCATAGTTGACGTCTTCACTAGTAACCTACAATGTAGACAATCTACAATAGTAAAAATAAATTAAAACCTTTGAATGAGTAGGTGTCCAAACTTTTGACTGGTACTGTATGTTTTGGCCTGTCTTGTGAAGGTATGCGGAGAGAGAGAGAGCGTGTCTGTGTGTTGGAGACATAGCCAACACCTCATAGCAGGCATGCCATTTCTAGGGAAAACCACCTCTTTTACAATGAAACGTAAATTGACACTGTATTTCCATGCATTGAGATTTCGCTTTTATCGTAAAAAAAACACTGTTCACATTTTAAAGCTTACATCTGTAGATTGACTGGCTAAAGATTCGGAATAATGTAATCCACCCTAAATATTCATTACTGCATTGTTATTTTGCATAACAATGAAAATCTGTTTAAAGATGCTATTTTTTACGCCACACATTTATTTATCACCCCCGCTCCGAATACTGGCGCAAAGACACCCATAAGCCTATTCATATGTGACTGCACGCTTTATGTCCACACTGCCAACATGAATAACGTCACCAAAAGCAGTAGCTGCGCCTGTGTAGATAGACTGAAGGTAAAGCAGCGCGGGACGAGTAGCACATCAGTTAAACAAGTAAATAGTGGAGGTCCATTAACTCTTACTTGTTCAACACATTAGCCCCGCATTGTTAACTATTTACAGAGACGATCGAGATAAACAGACAATACCGATATAAGAGAGTGATCTTTGGACTCACCGTCCTCAGAGCTGCCATCGCCGCTACGTAGCTAATGAATGGTAAATGTGTCCGTGTGGGAGCAAATTCTATAAGCAGTGCGTTCCGTATTGGACCTTGGCATAATGACAACAATGTTCTTGAGATTAAAATAATAAAACACCAACCATGTCCAAATTCGTATCTGATATATATTTCTTATATATTTCATTTGTAAATTGTGCAAGAATAGGTTTGCAAATTCCATTGAATTTCAAGTAGGCTATTTTACCTTTACACGAAATAATAAAGACGTCATCTGAAGACATGCTGGTATGAATACTGAATTCATTGTTAATAAAATATACAGCAAATTATAATGGAAGATGATAATAGTCAGCACAGCAGTGTGTTGTTGAAGATGACATAGGCGTGACGAATCTCTGCCATCTGGTTGGACAAAACAGACACGGTTAGATGGGTTCGAATAAACGAGGTTAATCAAGTTCAAACGACCAAGAGTGGAGATGGCCACGATTGGTCTACGAACGGGGAGTTGTAGCAATCTTGTTATTTGATTGGACGTCGTGCTTTCGGTGGCATGGGCATTTAAATACTACAACGTAACCATCGTTTGGATGTGTATTTGTTATATAATGCATAATTTCTCCTGTAATATTGTATAAATCTTTGTAATAATAATATGTTGAACCCTTTCGTTTTCTTTACATGCCAATGTTGTCCATCAGCATTCAGCACACTTGCATTGTCCAATACCGTGTCCACAAAGATTGTCTATTGTATTAACAAGATAGTCAAGTGGCAGCTCTAAAAATAGAAATGCATGTCCTCAAAGATGGAAGATAGACGGGAGGAGGCGAGATCAGGTGGGACCATTCTAGCCAATGAGGAAAAGGAAGGCCGAACAGGCCCCCATTAATATCGACAGGACTGAAGTGAAGCGGGTCAAGAGTTTCAAGTTCCATGGTGTCCACATCACTAACAAACTATCATAGTTCAAACACACCAAAACAGTTGTCATGAGGGCACGACAACACCTTTTCTCCCTCAGGAGAATGAAAAGATTTGGCATGGGTCCCCAGATCCTCAAAAAGTTTACAGCTGAGTAAAACATATTGCTTCACATTTTCCTCTCTGGTGTGCATATGGAAAGCTGATGCAACTGCACACATTTTATGATCTTTGGGTTTCACAACTTCTTCTAGTGCACCACTGAAATATACAGTATATTAAATACTAGGCACTCTGGCTATCACACTCACATAACCTATGTAGCTAAGCCTACTGACTGAAAATAATGAATTTACCTTACATGCAAGTGGATGCTATCCTATGGGAGGGTTGCAAAATATTTTGTCTAATATATGTCTAATTGTTACTAATCAAATGTATTTTACTGTATTCAAAATGTGTGTATTGTAAATAAAAAATATTGGCATAAGTGAAGTTGCATAATCTATTCCAAGTAACCTAAGTTTAATCAATGTGGGCATCTGTGTTTTGTGGAGCCTGAATCACCTGTTGGTCTAGTTTCATTTAATGTTGAATTAGGCCTACTCTGGGGATTTCTCCTGGGGATTTCTCCTGGGGATTTGTTCTACCCTGTAGCAAAACAAATGACAAATCCATGTCACTGAGATTTGTGCTCTGGAGTTTGGAGCATTGTGAAGAACATTAAAATCATTCAAAATACTTCACCAGAAAGCATGACTTAGCCACAGAGGATCGTTAGCTTATTTTTAAAAAATAGCAGTGGATTGTTTAAAATCACAAGCAGGTAGGCCTATATGCCTAGTTGGGAAGCATTTCAACTTGGGCAGCGCATGTAGCAATAGGCCTAGCTAATTATTGAGATGCGGCTGTCAGTGAAAAGCAATGCATCTATAATATGTGTGAAGATATTTTAGATTTGAAATGTTGAGACAAGAAGAAGGGGAGGGGGGGGGGGGGGGGGGGGGGTGATTATTGGTGCATCTCTCTCCAGAATGCGCTCAGCTCTCCAGAATGTGATTAGCTGTCTCCCGCCAGTTCTTGCGCATTCCTTGCTTGTATTAATTGTTTGACTGTTGAGTGTTCTTTTTTATAAACTCACCTTTACGTATGTCACCAGTAGTACATTTACCGTTAATCTGCATCATTTGGTTACATTCAATTCGGTTAATGCATGGAGGACAATTTTCACCCCAAAACAATATTTTGGTATTTGTTTAATTAGTCCATTGATTACATAATCCCAAAATGTTTTGCTTGTCAGCACTCAAGTTTTCAAGACATGTAATTTTACAGCAAAATGCATCATGTGGGGATGATTTCTGTATTTGGAAAGTAACATATCTTGAAAACTTGATTGCTGACATGCAAAACATTTTTTACATTTATTTTTTATTTCACCTTTATTTAACCAGGTAGGCCAGTTGAGAACAAGTTCTCATTTATAACTGCGACCTGGCCAAGATAAATCTAATCAGTGCGATACCAACAACACTGAGTTACACATGGGATAAACAAACATACAGTCAATAACACAATAGAAAAATCTATATACAGTGTGTGTAAATGTAGTAAGATTAGGAAAGTAAGGCAATAAATAAGCCATAGTGGCAAAATAATTACAATTTAGCAATTAACACTGGAATGGTAGATGTGCAGAAGATGAATGTGCAAATAGAGATACTGGGGTGCAAAAGAGCAAAAAATAAAAAATAACTATATGAGCTAGTTGGGTGGGCTGTTTGCCAGAGGTGGGACCAAGTCATTGTTTTACAAGTCACAAGTAAGTCTCAAGTCTTAGCACTCAAGTCCCAAGTCAAGTCCCAAGTCAAGACAGGCAAGTCTGAGTCAAGTATCAAGTCCTAAACTTTGAGTTTCGAGTCCTAAACAAGTCATAATGTGCTCTTCACCAAATGTAATACCATTTCATATTTTTAACAAGAGTAATAGTATATGATATTTACGCAAATCATGAATGCTTTCAAAAATATCTATATATTTATTACTTTCCAAATAAACGTTATATTTCCATAGAAATACACACCCACCCAATAGTGATCGACTATCGAGGATCGCTATGGGGCGAAATCGGGCTATGTAGGCTTGTACACAATCGCCCAAACTTAACACAAACACACACTCTCTCTGTGTGGTTACAGTATGTCAATGGTTTTAGGAACAGCAGTAACATCAGGCAGGATTTAGGCAATCTTGGGTGCGATGATCACGTTCCTGCACTGACTGACTGTGTGGAGGCTCATTGATTTAACCTTAGCCTACATGATGCACCAGTAAAGTAATAAAATATATAGCTGTCGGCTATATTAGCCATGACTTCGCATTCTATGTGCAGCTTCAAATGTCGAACAAAGTTGGACATTTTTGCGCCTCCGTTTGTAATTTTCTTCCCGCATGTTTTGCAAGTTGCAATCCGTTTTTTTGTTGACACAGCGTCTTTATATCTGAAAATAATAATTTGGGGTATCATCTTTCCAAGGGCTCCATCTGAATTCACCCGCCGACCTTCCTCTGCACTGCCACGCACAACTTTTTCTCAGCTGGCACAATTTGATTGTCTGCTGTCCGATTCAAACTGTAATCAGTTAAATGAAGAGTTGATGCGCTGCACACGTTTTTTAATAGCATCATTTTTTATATTTGGGCTTGGGGAGGGTATCAAGTCGAGTCATAAGGCTCAAGTCCAAGTCAAGTCACGAGTCATTGGTGTTAAAGTCAAAGTCATATTTGTGACTTGAGTCTAACTCGAGTCCAAGTCATGTGACTCGAGTCCACACCTCTGCTATTTACAGATGGGCTGTGTACAGGTGCAATGATTGGTAAGCTGCTCTGACAGCTGATGCTTAAAGTTAGTGAGGGAGATTTAAGACTCCAGCTTCAGTGATTTTTGCAATTAGTTCGATGGCAGTTATGTCATTTAGGACCTTGAGCGTGGCTGAGGTGCAACCATGACCAGCTCGGAAACCAGATTGCATAGCGGAGAAGGTACGGTGGGATTCGAAATGGTCAGTGATCTGTTTGTTAACTTGGCTTTCAAAGACTAGAAAGGCAGGGTAGGATAGATATGTCTAACATTTTGGGTCTAGAGTTTCTCCCCCTTTGAAGAGGGGGATGACAGAAGCTGCTTTCCAATCTTAAGGGATCTCAGACAATACGAAAGAGAGGTTGAAGAGGCTAGTAATAAGGGTTGCTATAATTGCGGCGGATAATTTTAGAAAGAGAGGGTCCAGATTGTCTAGCCCAGCTGATTTGTAGAAGTCCAGATTTTGCAGCTCTTTCATAACATCAGCTATCTGGATTTGGGTGAAGGAGAAATGGGGAGGCTTGGGAAAGTTGCTGTGGGGGGTGCAGAGCTGTTGACCGGGGTAGGGGTAGCCAGGTGGAAAGCATGGCCAGCCGTAGAAAAATGCTTATTGAAATTTGATTATCGTAGATTTATCGGTGGTGACAGTGCCTCAATACAGTGGGCAGCTGGGAGGAGGTGGTCTTATTCTCCATGGACTACAGTGTCCCAGAACTTTTTGGAGTTTGTGCTACAGGGCGCAAATTTCTGTTTGAATAAGCTAGCCTTTGCATTCCTAACTGCCTGTGCTTGTTGGTTCCTAACTTCCCTGAATCGTTGAATATTGCGGGGGCTATTCGATGCTAACGCAGTAGGCCACGGGATGTTTTTGTGCTGGTCAAGGGCAGTCAAGTCTGGAGTGAACCAAGGGCTAGATCTGTTCTTAGTTCTACATTTTTTGAACGGAGCATGCTTATTTAAGATGGTGAGGAAAGCACTTTTAAAGAATTACCAGGCATCCTCTGATTGAATGAGGTCAATATCCTTCCAGGATACCCGGGCCAGGTCGATTACAAAGGCCTGCTTGCTGAAGTGTTTTAGGGAGCGTTTAACAATGATGAGGGGTAGGTAGTCTTTTGACCACGGACCCAGGAAATTAGGCAGTGATCACTGAGATCCTGGTTGAAGACAGCAGAGGTGTATTTAGAGGGCAGGCTGATATCTATGAGGGTGCCCGTGTTTACGGATTTAGGGTTGTACCTGGTAGGTTCCTTGATCATTTGTGTGAGATTGAGGGACGGCCGGGATATTAAGCATATCCCATTTTAGATCACCTAACAGTACACACGCTGAAGATAAATGGGGGGCAACTAATTCACATAGTGTCCAGCGCACAGCTGGGGGCTGAGGGGGGGTCTATAACAAGCGGCAACAGAGAGACTTATTTCTGGAAAGGTTGGTTTTTAAAGTAGAAACTCAAACTGTTTGGGCACAGAACTGGATAGCATGACAGAATGCCGCAGACTCTCTGCAGTAGATTAACCCCATCCCCTTTGGCAGTTCTAGCTAGGGCAAAAATACTGTAGTTGGGGATGGAAATTTCAGAATTTTGTGGCCTTCCTATGCCAGGATTCAAACACGGCTAGGACATCAGGGTTGGCGAAGTGGGCTAAAGCAGTGAATAAAACAAACGTAGGGAGGATGCTTCTGATTTAACATGCATGAAACCAAAGCTTTTACGGTTACAGAAGTCAACAAATAGCAGCTGGGGAATAGGAGACGAACTGGGGGCTACAGGCCCCCCAGTTAACTTCTACATCACCAGAGGAGGAGTAGGATAAATCAAATCAAATCAAATTTATTTATATAGCCCTTCGTACATCAGCTGATATCTCAAAGTGCTGTACAGAAACCCAGCCTAAAACCCCAAACAGCAAGCAATGCAGGTGTAGAAGCACGGTGGCTAGGAAAAACTCCCTAGAAAGGCCAAAACCTAGGAAGAAACCTAGAGAGGAACCAGGTTATGTGACGTGGCCAGTCCTCTTCTGGCTGTGCCGGGTGGAGATTATAACAGAACATGGCCAAGATGTTCAAATGTTCATAAATGACCAGCATGGTCGAATAATAATAAGGCAGAACAGTTTAAACTGGAGCAGCAGCACGGTCAGGTGGACTGGGGACAGCAAGGAGTCATCATGTCAGGTATTCCTGGGGCATGGTCCTAGGGCTCAGGTCCTCCGAGAGAGAGAAAGAAAGAGAGAATTAGAGAGAGCATATGTGGG
The DNA here is from genome assembly GCF_057628025.1 of Oncorhynchus mykiss. Taxonomy (NCBI): domain Eukaryota; kingdom Metazoa; phylum Chordata; class Actinopteri; order Salmoniformes; family Salmonidae; genus Oncorhynchus; species Oncorhynchus mykiss. The sequence goes on from NC_143034.1 coordinate 57,589,777, forward strand.
ATGGCCAGTCCTCTTCTGGCTGTGCCGGGTGGAGATTATAACAGAACATGGCCAAGATGTTCAAATGTTCATAAATGACCAGCATGGTCGAATAATAATAAGGCAGAACAGTTGAAACTGGAGCAGCAGCACGGCCAGGTGGACTGGGGACAGCAAGGAGTCATCATGTCAGGTAGTCCTGGGGCATGGTCCTAGGGCTCAGGTCCTCCGAGAGAGAGAAAGAAAGAGAGAAGGAGAGAATTAGAGAACGCACACTTAGATTCACACAGGACACCGAATAGGACAGGAGAAGTACTCCAGATATAACAAACTGACCCTAGCCCCCCGACACATAAACTACTGCAGCATAAATACTGGAGGCTGAGACAGGAGGGGTCAGGAGACACTGTGGCCCCATCCGAGGACACCCCCGGACAGGGTCAAACAGGAAGGATATAACCCCACCCACTTTGTCAAAGCACAGCCCCCACACCACTAGCCAGTGGCAGCATTGGGCCAGACCTAGTTTATTGATTTGATGCAATGTTTGCTTCACTAGTGGTAGCTCAAATCAAGACAGATAGAAAGGGAGGCAGACAGGCGGTGGGAAGATAGATGAAATTGAAAGAATCTTGCATTTTAAATCAGGACATGTTCAGTTTTTATTTGTCAGCTTTATGTAATTGACTTAGTTGACAGTGTAAAATATAGTCCTACTGCTACATCTCATAGTTCCATGTGCTCATTTATTTAGCCGCCAGTGTGAATCAGTGTGTTCATATGACAGAGGCTGGTGCTCTCCCATTAGTGGAATTTGAACTTTTTGGGTTTTAATCATTTTAATCCCGATTTGTATTATTAGCCACGTGTCAATGATTTTGAGAAACGAAAACGTTACTCTTGAAATGAAACTGTTCCACGAAAATGTGCATATCATAACTGGTATGAAGATCGGTAGAAATGGTAGGATAAATTGTAAGCTTCTCCAAACTCACATTTCACAAACTTGAAGGTGTACAAAGGTTAAATAAAACACCCAGCACTGTGTTGCTTGCTAGACTAGTTAACTAGTACCGCTACGTGTTTGACATGGGCAGCAGCAGGCCTGCGAGACAAGTGCGAGAGAACGCAATTTGATTTTATTCCCATTCCCTTTACGCCAAGTTTAAAATTGTAAACTAATAGAAAATGTAAGTGGAAAACTTTGGCGAAAACTGCTCCAGATCACTTGATATCCACCACAAAGGGGAAAGAATAGAATATGGAGGGTGGAGAGGGTCAGACCCGATTTAACTTAAACGGTCTATCGTACAGCAGAGCGTGTCCAACTCCAAACCAACCACACTGAATAGATAGGAGCATATCATGAGTGCACAGTTTACAAAACAAAGCTGAGTGCTCTCCATGCAAAATAGGTCCCATATATACATATCCCATGTTTTCCTCTCTCCCCTACCCCAATCCCATGATCATTTATATCAACAATGCAACGGAAAAAATAGTTTCATCGTTTTTATTGCAACACAAATTAGTGCAGCTTAAAACCACCAGGGGGTGCTGTACCATCTCCAGCACCTCTACATCCCGTGGCTATGGATAAGACAGGGTGATTGGTTCAATAATCACAAGCAGGATGGCAATAGAACATAACAGGTTCTGTTATTGGTCAGGTAGGCACAAGGCCCGGAGTGACAGGCCTGCTCATGGGACCTGGCTCTTGTAGCCGTAGTTGAGTTCTGCCCCTCCACTAAGCAGCAGGTCTATCCCAGTGCAGAACGTAGCATCAGCAGCCAGGTACAGAGCAGCCAACCCACTCTCAGCTTCTGTCCCCATTCGACCAAGCAGCTGTTGGAGATGAGGAAGAATGTTAAAGATGAGGCATCAGGTTCATCAAGACGAGAGATGCAAGTGAAATTAGGAAGTCTCTACCAACCCTCCCTTTTCAATGCATTCTGAAATATGTCATTGTAACAGATCTTATATTTCATCGTATATCTTGTATTGGCTCCTGTCCAGTGAGCACTTGCCTGAGCGTTCTCTCCTTCTTTAATGGTAGCTAAGGTATCTGCAGTCTGTCCAGCCAGCTCCTCCCACAGAGGTGTCATCACATTACCAGGGGAGATGCTACAAGATAATACACATTTAGACTGCAGCAAACAGAGCTAGAGATAAGAGGAAAAAGTGGAAAAATACAAAAGTATTTTTAAATCAGGACAGACAAAAGGGCAAGAGAAAAAAATAAGTAGAAAATCCTAAAAGTTTGTAAATGGAGACAGATGCCAGTTCTACTCACCAGTTGACTCTCACTTGGTACCGACTCTCATCCACAGCCATGGCTTTTGTCATGGCAATGATCGCCCCCTTGTGGAGGAAAAGAGACATCACCCCTGTTAGGCCTACTTCTCCAAGCATCAAACACTGGGATAAAGTACTGATGCATAACTGTTATCTAGATTTGTAGTTCACCTTAGTGGCTACATATGGTGCTGCATTTTTCTGACCAATGGAGCCCACCAGACTGGACAAGTTAATGATGTTCCCCTGGCGCTGTCGCAGGTGGGGCAGGGCATACTGAGGAGGGGAGATCCCGTGATGACGTAAAACATATTGTAAGGTATATAATAACCCATTATTAAGGCTCATACATGCTTATAACAAGTAATAAAGCATTATACCTGAAGGCTTTCAGTAAAGGAAATATAATGAGTGAAATATTTACTTTGGAGGCCAGGAAGTAACTGATGAGGTTAAGATTCAAAAGATCTCTGAACTCATCTGCAGTAGTGTCATCTGTGGGTTTATGAGGTGGGTCTGAAAGGGGATGAAAGTGAGGGAACTCAATGAATACAGCATAAACACTAACCAAATGTCTATGGAGTATGTGAATTGTAGAAGAGGGGGAAGAAACATGCCTTTCATATCCACAAAAAAAGTGTGAAGTGGTACAAAAACGTGTGCAGTTCTTGAAAAAACGATGAAAACCAGTATAGCATGAAAAATACATCCGCGTTACGACTTGCACCTTTGTCAGGGTGTGACGATCAGGAGGTGATCGGTTTGATGGTGCAAGCTGCAAAGCGTATACACGAAGTACAAAACATTAGGAACACCTGCTCTTTCCACATCACACAGACTGGGTGAATACAGGTGAAAGCTATGATCCCTTATTGATGTCACTTCAATCAGTGTAGATGAAGGGGAGGAGACAGGTTAAATATGTATTTTTAAGCCTTGAGACAATTGAGACATGGATTGTGTGTGTGCCATGCAGAGGGTGAATGGGCAAGACAACATATTTAACTTCCTTTAAACAGAGTATGGTAGTAGGTGCCAGGCGCACCGGTTTGTCAAGAACTGTAACACTGCTGTGTTTTTCACCATAAATTGTTTCCTGTTTGTATCAAGTATGGTCCACCACCCAAATGACATCCAGCCAACTCTGGGAAGCATTAGAGTCAACATGGGCCAGCATCCCTGTGGAACGCTTTCGACACCTTGTAGAGTCCAGGCTGTTCTGGGGGCAAAAGGATGTGTGCAACTCAATATTAGGAAGGTGTTCTTAATGTTTTGTACACTCAGTGTATGTGTTTTTAATGCTTGAATATGCCTGTTTAAATAATGGCTTGCCAGGGCCTCCCAAGTAGCACAGCGGTCTAAGGCACTGCATCGCAGTGTTAGCTGTGTTACTACAGATCCTGGTTATACAGTGCCTTGCGAAAGTATTCGGCCCCCTTGAACTTTGCGACATTTCAGGCTTCAAACATAAAGATATAAAACTGTATTTTTTTTGTAAAGAATCAACAACAAGTGGAACACAATCATGAAGTGGAACGACATTTATTGGATATTTCAAACTTTTTTAACAAATCAAAAACTGAAAAATTGGGCGTGCAAAATTATTCAGCCCCCTTAAGTTAATACTTTGTAGCGCCACCTTTTGCTGCGATTACAGCTGTAAGTCGCTTGGGGTATGTCTCTATCAGTTTTGCACATCGAGAGACTGACATTTTTTCCCATTCCTCCTTGCAAAACAGCTCGAGCTCAGTGAGGTTGGATGGAGAGCATTTGTGAACAGCAGTTTTCAGTTCTTTCCACAGATTCTCGATTGGATTCAGGTCTGAACTTTGACTTGGCCATTCTAACACCTGGATATGTTTATTTTTGAACCATTCCATTGTAGATTTTGCTTTATGTTTTGGATCATTGTCTTGTTGGAAGACAAATCTCCGTCCCAGTCTCAGGTCTTTTGCAGACTCCATCAGGTTTTCTTCCAGAATGGTCCTGTATTTGGCTCCATCCATCTTCCCATCAATTTTAACCATCTTCCCTGTCCCTGCTGAAGAAAAGCAGGCCCAAACCATGATGCTGCCACCACCATGTTTGACAGTGGGGATGGTGTGTTCAGGGTGATGAGCTGTGTTGCTTTTACGCCAAACATAACGTTTTGCATTGTTGCCAAAAAGTTCCATTTTGGTTTCATCTGACCAGAGCACCTTCTTCCACCTGTTTGGTGTGTCTCCCAGGTGGCTTGTGGCAAACTTTAAACGACACTTTTTATGGATATCTTTAAGAAATGGCTTTCTTCTTGCCACTCTTCCATAAAGACTAGATTTGTGCAATATACGACTGATTGTTGTCCTATGGACAGAGTCTCCCACCTCAGCTGTAGATCTCTGCAGTTCATCCAGTGATCATGGGCCTCTTGGCTGCATCACTGATCAGTCTTCTCCTTGTATGAGCTGAAAGTTTAGAGGGACGGCCAGGTCTTGGTAGATTTGCAGTGGTCTGATACTCCTTCCATTTCAATATTATCGCTTGCACAGTGCTCCTTGGGATGTTTAAAGCTTGGGAAATCTTTTTGTATCCAAATCCGGCTTTAAACTTCTTCACAACAGTATCTCGGACCTGCCTGGTGTGTTCCTTGTTCTTCATGATGCTCTCTGCGCTTTTAACGGACCTCTGAGACTATCACAGTGCAGGTGCATTTATACGGAGACTTGATTACACACAGGTGGATTGTATTTATCATCATTAGTCATTTAGGTCAACATTGGATCATTCAGAGATCCTCACTCAACTTCTGGAGAGTTTGCTGCACTGAAAGTAAAGGGGCTGAATAATTTTGCACACCCAATTTTTCAGTTTTTGATTTGTTAAAAAAGTTTGAAATATCCAATAAATGTCGTTCCACTTCATGATTGTGTCCCACTTGTTGTTGATTCTTCACAAAAAAATACAGTTTTATATCTTTATGTTTGAAGCCTGAAATGTGGCAAAAGGTCGCAAAGTTCAAGGGGGCCGAATACTTTCGCAAGGCACTGTATAACGGGCTGTGTTGCAGCCGGTCGTGCCTGGGAGATCCATGAGGCGACGCACAATTGGCCCAGCGTCGTCCGGGTTAGGGGAGGGTTTGGCCGGCCCGGGATGTCCTTGTCAGTGCATGCACACTGACAGTTGTTCGGTGCTTCCTCCGACACATTGGTGCAGCTGGCTTCCGGGTTAAGCGTGCATTGTGTCAAGAAGCAGTACGGCTTGGCGGGGTTGTGTTTCGGGACAATGGGACAAGACTGTAACTACCAAATTGGATATGACAAAATTGGGGAGAAAAAGAGGGTAAAAAAAAGTATATATATATATATAATAATAAAAATAAGTGCCTGGATGTGGATTGGTATACCAACTATCAGCTGATTTGTGGATATATTATTTCCTTTCTTTCTTTCCTTAACAACATCAATTCTCATACAAAATGATAACAGATACTCACGCCACCCAGCATTGTTGACCAGACAGTCTATTTGACCATAATGTTCCACTGTCACTGAAATCAACCTCTGCAGAGAGAATACCATACGTTGAGTTGACTGCACTCTGTCATTGACCACCACACTGTGTTAGACGTGTATAATTACTCTCTCCAGGTATCTGGACCTATGATCCCATTACCTATTTACCTACCTAACTTGCTACATAGAGCCTAAGCTGAAAAACCAGCTAGACGCACCACTAAAATAACGTACAAACATACACACATCTCTCAGTCAAACACACAAAACAGGCTATAGCAATGCCACTACTGTTCACAAGCACCAGGGTCTGGACACTGAATGATGATTGGATGTGTAGAAAAAAAAGAAGTCGCTCTGGACAAGAACATCTGCTAAATGACCTAAATGTAAACATTATGGAAAGCTTCCGTCTTGTAGTGTTAGTCTGACCACTAATACATTTGAATTGTCTGATGAGGCTTCATCTATCTGTCCACTCCAGTTGAAGTCGAAAGTTTACATACACTTAGGTTGGAGTCATTAAAACTTGTTTTTCAACCACTCCACAAATTTCTTGTTAAAAAACTATGGTTTTGGCCAGTACATCTACTTTGTGCATGACACAAGTCATTTTTACAACAATTGTTTACAGACAGATTATTTCACTTAATCACAATTCCAGCGGGTCAGAAGTTTAGATACCCTAAGTTGATTGTACCTTTAAACAGCTTGGAAAATTCCCGGAAATGATGTCATGGCTTTAGAAGATTCTGATTGACTCAAATGATGTCAATTAGCCTATTGGAGGTGTACCTGTGGATGTATTTCAAGGCCTACTTTCAAATTCCGTGCCTCTTTGCTTGACATTATGGGAAAATCAAAAGAAATCAGCCAAGACCTCAGAAAATAAATTGTAGACGTCCACAAGTCTGGTTCATCCTTGGGAGCATTTTCCAAACGCCTGAAGGTACCACGTTCATCTGTACAAACAACAGTACGCAAGTATAAACACCATGGGACCACGCAGCTGTCAATCCGCTCAGGAAGGAGAAGCGTTCTATCTCCTAGAGATGAACGTACTTTGGTGTGAAAAGTACAAATCAATCCCAGAACAACAGCAAGGGACCTTGTGAAGACGCTGGAGGAAACAGGTACAAAAGTATTTATATCCACAGTAAAATAAGTCCTATATCGACATAACCTAAAAGACCGCTCAGCAAGGAAGAAGCCACTGCTCCAAAACCACCATAAAAAAAGACAGACTACGGTTTGCAACTGCACATGGGGACAAAGATCGGAATTTTTTATAAATGTCCTCTGGTCTGATGAAACAAAAATAGAACTGTTTGGCCATAATGACCATCGTTATGTTTGGAGGAAAAAGGGGGAGGCCTGCAAGCCGAAGAACACCATCCCAACCGTGAAGCACAGGGATGGCAGCATCATGTTGTGGGGGTGCTTTGCTGCAGGAGGGACTGGTGCACTTCACAAAATAGATGGCATCATGAGGATGGAAAACTATGTGGATATATTGAAGCAACATCTCAAGACATCAGTCAGGAAGTTAAAGCTTGGACGCAATGGCTCTTCCAAATGGACAATGACCCCATGCATACTTCCAAAGTTGTGGCAAAATGGCTTAAGGACAACAAATTCAAGGTATTGCGAGTGGCCATCACAAAGCCCTGACCTCACTACTATAGAACATTTTTGGGCAGCACTGAAAAAGCATGTGCGAGTAAGTTACACCAGCTCTGTCAAGAGGAATGGGCAAAATTCACCTAACTTACTATGGGAAGCTTGTGGAAGGCTACCCGAAACGTTTGACCCAAGTTAAACAATTTAAAGCCAATATTTACTAGGACTAAATGTCAGGAATTGGGAAAAACTGAGTTTAAATGTATTTGGCTAAGGTGTATGTAAACTTCCAACTTCAACTGTTTAATATATATATATATATATATATATATATTTTTTACAAATTAATAAATGTATGTCAGCACAGACCTCAATGCCTGAGCGAACTCTCAGTCTGGGAGGCAAGCACAAAAAACAAGGGAAGAAAACAGGAAACCAGGGCACAGGAAACACAGAGAGCTTCAAATAATGACAGACTGGGCCTTTAACAGTGATTTCTAAGCAGTTTATAAGCAGACCTTCAAATGAGGAGCAAGGGGCTTGCTAGAGCTGTGAGTAAACTCAGACGAGAAGAGTCCATTCACAGACAGGGAAAATCCAACAAAGACTAAAGATAGGTGGAGTGTAGATTACAATACAAAACGTTTTAGTAAGCATTCTGATAAACCACAGGTCATGTGATCCATTGAGGAATGAGGATATAAACTCTGTTGAAATGTTGTGCATATGAGTGATCATTTGACTCTTATTTCACTGTGCTATAAAATAAGTCATTGCCCAGAAGCCCTACCTTGATGTCCTCCTCTTTGGAGATGTCACAAGGTACAAATTTGCATGACCCTGGCCCTGCCCTGTTCAGCTCGGCCTCTAGAGCCTGTCCTGCTGCCACTGTCAAAAATAATAAGAAATATATATATATATATATATATATATATATATAATAAGAATACAGTAAACTTATGAATATGCAATGTAAAGATGATGTCGAGAGGGATTTTGTTAATGATTCATAAAGTCTTCAACAATGGATTACTGATGAATGAAGATTCTGAGACACATTATTGTGTGGTGATTCCGATGTTTTCTTGTAACTGATGGCGTCTACGGTTGTGGCTAGATGGATAGGATAACTAATGCAGCAGGTTAGGATAATTAATGCAGCAGGTTAGGATAATTAATGTAGCAGGTTAGGATAATTAATGTAGCAGGTTAGGATAATTAACATAGCAGGTTAGGATAATTAAAGTAGCAGGTTAGGATAATTAACGTAGCAGGTTAGGATAATTAACGTAGCAGGTTAGGATAATTAAAGTAGCAGGTTAGGATAATTAACGTAGCAAGTTAGGCGAAACAGTTTAAGGTTAGGTTTAGCTACAATCCTACAGTTGTCACCGACGCAACTCGAACATGCAACTTTTGGTACGAAGCTGTACTCCATCTAGCCACAACCGTAGAAGCCACCAGTTCCCCCACACCTGCAATGGTATACTTTAATCTGAGCACCCCCTCTTGCACTCACCCCCTCTTGCACAGAATACAATTTTGGCTCCATTCTCCACTGGGGAAAAAACAGAATAGCACATTATTGTTTTCCCAGTACCTCACTCTGCTCAAATCTCAACAAACGTACTTCAAATCCTCAACTTTGATTCTTACCGAATACTTTGACAATCCCTCTACCAATCCCTTTGGACCCGCCGGTCACAATGACAACTTTGTCTCCGTAACGTAATGTACTGCCTGACATGTTCACTAGAGCCAACCCGTCACGGGTGATGATTTCAGTGATGATACGTTCGCAAAGAACCGCCACTACCTGGTTAACTGTGTTGGTCGAATGCCGCAAACAAAGTGACTTGCCCTCTTTCCAAGCTACACTTTTTATTATATTTCTTTACATGCAGCAAAATATATAATAGCATCCCTCCCGTTGTCTTTTTGTCTTTTACATTTCTACGTTAACTTTCTCTTCCCTCCTCCAAGTTCCTTAAAAATCATGGGTTTGTTGTCGTCTGTGAAGACAGGTGAGCAGCTTTGTGGGACTTGTAGTTTAAACTCCATGCAAGTTCTAGCGCACATCCTGGTGCTGCAACCTGCTGTGTCAACATGCATACCGGCATCTCAGTCTATGTATGAGGCATATTCTGAAATTGAAAAAATAAGCCATTACATTCATCAACTAACCAAGAAGCCAATGGGACGGTTTTTGCAATTGTCTAATGCATAATTTTTAAAAAATGTTTAAATGCTTTACTGCTCACTTTCCTGTAAAATCCACCTCATATCAGTGTTATAACTGTTATACATTTTACATGTTTTTTCCCACCTTTCAACTGACACACGTCTCTAAATAGTTAACTCAAATATCAATTCTTATTTTACATTTACATTTGAGTCATTTAGCTTACAATCGTATCCATAGTGTTTTAACAGAGGAATTAGGGTTAAGTGCCTTGCTCAAGGGCACATCAACAGATTTTTTTTACCTAGTCGGCTCGGGATTCAAACCAGCCAACTTTCGGTTATTGGCTCAACGTTCTTAACTGCTAGGCTACGTGTCGCCCCATGTAACCTTTTTCTGGCCCAGAAATAAGGCTGTTGACATCTTACATGTGTCACTTACATTTTTGTTGACACAACACCTGTGAGTCATTACCTGCCTGACACGTGTGCACCATACCCTATACTATACTATACACTAAGCCAACTGAATAAAGGCTTATGAAAGGATCATCAGAAAAGGAGTGTCATGGCTTTTTGTTGTAGGCTTTCAGTTTACTGTTTGGTCTCATAACATGTGTTAACATGTTTGTAAATGTGACTTGAGCCCTACATTTTTCCTGACCACACCTCACCAGGAAATGCATTGGCTCTGCTACGTAACTCATTTAGGGCCCTGAGTGTTTCCTGGTAAGGTGACATGGTCAGAAAAACACAGGGCCCTAGTAAGGAGCATTATAAATACTGAAGCCAGGATGGAACTCCAAAATACATTCTCACTGGGATTTTATGGGTGTTCATTTGGGTCTCGTGAGGACATCAGTACATGTGTTGAGGATGGTGTGTGTGTGTTTGTGTGTTTGTTTATGACAGGGAGAGAGGGGAAATGTAAAACTTTAAGAGAGAGGCAGGGGGCTGACATTAGGGGGTGGGGGTATGAAGAGGACTTTAAGAGAGAGGCAGGGTGCTGGCATTAGGGGGTTTGGGTATGAAGAGGACTTTAAGAGAGAGGCAGGGGGCTGACATTAGGGGGTGGGGGTATGAAGAGGACTTTAAGAGAGAGGCAGGGGGCTGACATTAGGGGATGGGGGTATGAAGAGGACTTTAAGAGAGAAGCAGGGGGCTGACATTAGGGGGTTTGGGTATGAAGAGGACTTTAAGAGAGAGGCAGGGGGCTGACATTAGGGGATGGGGGTATGAAGAGGACTTTAAGAGAGAAGCAGGGGGCTGACATTAGGGGGTGGGGGTATGAAGAGGACTTTAAGAGAGAGGCAGGGGGCTGACATTAGGGGATGGGGGTATGAAGAGGACTTTAAGAGAGAGGCAGGGGGCTGACATTAGGGGGTGGGGGTATGAAGAGGACTTTAAGAGAGAGGCAGGGGGCTGACATTAGGGGATGGGGGTATGAAGAGGACCTTAAGAGAGAGGCAGGGGGCTGATATTAGGGGGTGGGGGTATGAAGAGGACTTTAAGAGAGAGGCAGGGGGCTGACATTAGGGGATGGGGGTATGAAGAGGACTTTAAGAGAGAGGCAGGGGGCTGACATTAGGGGGTGGGGGTATGAAGAGGACTTTAAGAGAGAGGCAGGGGGCTGACATTAGGGGGTGGGGGTATGAAGAGGACTTTAAGAGAGAGGCAGGGGGCTGACATTAGGGGGTGGGGGTATGAAGAGGACTTTAAGAGAGAGGCAGGGGGCTGACATTAGGGGGTGGGGGTATGAAGAGGACTTTAAGAGAGAGGCAGGGGGCTGACATTAGGGGGTGGGGGTATGAAAAGGACTTTAAGAGAGAGGCAGGGGGCTGACATTAGGGGGTGGGGGTATGAAGAGGACCTTAAGAGAGAGGCAGGGGGCTGACATTAGGGGGTGGGGGTATGAAGAGGACTTTAAGAGAGAGGCAGGGGGCTGACATTAGGGGATGGGGGTATGAAGAGGACCTTAAGAGAGAGGCAGGGGGCTGACATTAGGGGGTGGGGGTATGAAGAGGACTTTAAGAGAGAGGCAGGGGGCTGACATTAGGGGGTTTGGGTATGAAGAGGACTTTAAGAGAGAGGCAGGGGGCTGACATTAGGGGGTGGGGGTATGAAGAGGACTTTAAGAGAGAGGCAGGGGGCTGACATTAGGGGGTGGGGGTATGAAGAGGACACCATGCTGAGGTTGTAGAGAGAAGGCAGTGGATTGAATTTCGACCTGACAGCATTCTCCAGAGAAATAGTAGGCATGAGAGAGAGCAAAGGGGAGAGACTGAAGGCTGTGACCTACAAACAAGCTTAACTACCTTCACTTCACCCAGGGTGGGGTATCAGCAGACAGATTAACACTACCCCTGAAGGAGCCATGGTGCCCCCCCCGACACAGCTAGGGAGGTGGGAGATAGAGACTTACGGAGAGATCAAACAGGGGATAGACAGACAGAGAGACGGCCAGAGGGAGGGCCAGACGGACAGACAGACAGACGGCCAAAGGGAGGGCCAGACAGACAGACAGACATCCAGACAGACAGCCAGACAGATACCCTGTGGCGGAGGTACAGTAGTGGAGGCACCGTGATTCTCCTGAGTGATTAGTCTCTATCAACAGTAGCTGACTGACAGAGGGGTGAGTGGAACAGTGCAGGCTGCTTCTTGTAAATAACACCAATAATATGGTTCTTACTTCACAGCAGCATGCTTGGGCATGGCATGTATCTAGGATGTTTATGAGTAGGACTCTGTGTTATTCTAATAATGGCTGTGTCGACTGTAAAGACTAATGTTCTGATTAAATAAATAGTCATTCTGAACATAAAGGTTAACGGTTCTGATTGAAATAACACCTGTCTAGTTCATGCTTTTATTTGTTATTCTTTACTGTAGATGTAAAATGTGTCTTGCATACTACCTACCGGTCAAGACTTTCAGAACATTGACTCATTCAAGGGTTTTTCTTTATTTGAACTATTTTCTACATTGTAGAATAATAGTGAAGACATCAAAATTATGAAATAACACATATGGAATCATGTAGTAACCAACAAAGTGTTAAACAAATCAAAATGTATTTTGTATTTGAGATTCTTCAAATAGCCACCCTTTGCCTTGATGACAGCTTTGCAAACTATTGGCATTCTCTCACCAGCTTCACAAGGTAGTCACCTGGAATGCATTTCAATTAACAGGTGTGCCTTCTTAAAAGTTCATTTGTGGAATTTCTTTCTTTCTTAATGTGTGTGAGCCAATCAGTTGTGTTGTGACAAGGTAGGCAGAGTATACAGAAGATAGCCCTATTTGGTAAAATACCAAGTCCATATTATGGCAAGATCAGCTCAAATAAGCAAAGGGAAACGACAGTCCATCATTACTTTAAGACATGAAGGTCAGTCAATACGGAACATTTCAAGAACTTTGAAAGTGCAAAGTGCAGTCGCAAAAACCATCAAGCGCTATGATAACTGGCTCTCATGAGGACCACCACAGGAAAGGAAGACCCAGAGTTACCTCTGCTGCAGAGGATAAGTTCATTAGAGTTACCAGCCTCAGAAATTGCAGCCCAAATAAATGCTTCACAGAGTTCAAGTAACAGACACATCTCAACATCAACTGTTCAGAGGAGACTGTGTGAATCAGTCCTTCATGGTCGATTTACTGCAAAGAAACCACTACTAAAGGACATCAATAAGAAGAAGAGGGTTGCAAGGGCCAAGAAACATGAGCAATGGACATTAGACCGGTGGAAATTTGTCCTTTGGTCTGGAGTCCAAATTGGCGATTTCCACTGTAAAGCATGGAGGAGGAGGTGTTATGGCGTGGGGGTGCTTTGCTGGTGACACTGTCTGTGATTTATTTAGAATTTAAGGCACACTTAACCAGCATGGCTACCACAGTATTCTGTAGCAATACGCCATCCCATCTGGTTTGGGCTTAGTGGGACTATCATTTGGTTTTTCAACAGGTCATTTTTATTTTTTAAATGTAACCTTCATTTAACCAGGCAAGTCAGTTACAATGACCCAACACACCTCCAGGCTGTGTAAGGGCTATTTGACCAAGAAGGAGAGTGATGGAGTGCTGCATCAGATGACCTGGCCTCCACAATCCCCCGACCTCAACCAAATTGAGATGGTTTGGGATGAGCCAGACAGCAGATTGAAGGAAAAGCAGCCTACAAGTGCTCAGCATATGTGGGAACTCCTTAAAGACTGTTGTAAAAATATTCTATGTGAAGCTGGGTGAGAGAATGCCAAGAGTATGCAAAGCTGTTATTCTGCTGTAGAAACTAGTACAAATAAAGAAAAACCCCTCAATAAGTAGGTATTCTAAAATTCTTGACCGGTAGTGTATTTGGGGGTGAATTGGCGTAAATTACTTTAAGCTTACATTTCTGTTAAATAATTATGAGTATTAAAATTGCCAATAATGTGAGTTGTTTCTCCTCCCACTTCTTTATCTGCCTTTACCTGATATGTCTCTTCTTCTGCAGTACCTGATATTTTTCTTGATAACTTCAGCAGCGTTGTGCATTTCTCTCTAGAGTAAGGGGACAAACTGTCCTCACAAAGAACTAAATAGAAGCTGAATGACAGACCAAGGAATGGAGAACCATGACAAGGGTGGAGGTGAAGGAGGAGGAGAAGGAGACAAGAAACATCTCCCAGAGGAGGTGAGCGAGAGCGACAAGGAGACCAAGGACCAGCGCAACAAGGCGGAGAAGGGAGAGAAGGAGACAGAGAACAATGGTAGTGAAAAGGAGAGGGTTGAGGGGAAAAGGGAAAGCTGTCGTCGCTCAGGCTCCCTGTGGAGGGGGGGCTGGGCCCTGACGGAGCGGCTAGCCATCAACGTGTCAGGGATGCGCTACGAGACACAGCTCCGCACTCTGGCCCAGTTCCCTGACTCCCTCCTGGGGGACCCTAACCGCAGAATTCGCTACTTTGACCCTCTGCGCAATGAGCTGTTCCTGGACCGGAACCGGAACTGCTTTGACGCCATCCTCTACTTCTACCAGTCTGGCGGGCGGCTGCGGCGGCCTGCCAACGTGCCCCTGGATGTGTTCTTGGATGAGCTGCGCTTCTATGAGCTTGGTGAGGAGATCATGGAACGCTTCAAGGAGGATGAGGGCTTCCCCAAGGAGGAGGTGCCTGCGCTGCCTGAGAACGAGATGCAGAGGAAGGTTTGGATGCTTTTTGAGCACCCAGAATCCTCCTCGGGCGCACGCATCATCGCCATCATCAGCGTCATGGTCATTGTGGTGTCCATCGCCATCTTCTGCTTGGAGACGCTGCCTGACTTCAGGAACGAGAAGGAGCTCCGAGAGGTGAGAGGGGGCCGTTGTGGGGCCAGGGGCCTGAGGGCCAAACATAAATGACACACAGGAGAGAGAGAATGAGAGATAAACAGAGAATAGTAGAAAAGGAAACAAACAAAGGGACCAGGAGAAAGGAGAGGCTGCGGGAGATGTACATAAAGCACAGATAGAGGAAGGAGAGGAATGAAGAGAGGAATGAAGCGAGGGATGAAGAGAGGAATGAAGAGAGGGATGAAGAGAGGGATAAAGAGAGGAATGAAGAGAGGAATGAAGAGAGGGATGAAGAGAGGGATGAAGAGAGGGATAAAGAGAGGAATGAAGAGAGGGATGAAGAGAGGAATGAAGAGAGGGATGAAGAGAGGAATGAAGAGAGGGATGAAGAGAGGGATGAAGAGAGGAATGAAGAGAGGGATGGAGAGGAATGAAGAGAGGGATAAAGAGAGGGATTAAGAGAGGAATAAAGAGCAGAATAAAGAGAGGAATGAAGAGAGGAATGAAGAGAGGGATGAAGAGAGGGATAAAGAGAGGGATAAAGAGAGGGATTAAGAGAGGAATAAAGAGAGGAATAAAGAGAGGAATGAAGAGAGGAATGAAGAGAGGAATAAGAGAGGGATGACAGTTAGTGGATGACAGTTGGTGAAAGTCAATGACAGATGTCACCCTGTGGAACATAAATACTACATGTGTGACGACACAGGCCCCTTACAGGGTTAAACACAACATGCGACACACACACACACACACACACACACACACACACACAAACACAGGACAGAGACATTTCTGAGATTATTTTAGTCATATCGTTAAAATTGAGGGAAAGGAATGGGAAGAGTGGGGGGTGAGGAGAGGGGGAACTAAAGTGTGGTAGGAAAACAAGAGAAATAGGTTGGAGGAGAGAGAGAATCACAGTTAGGGAACTAGAGAAAGAGGGAGGTTGCAGGTAAGAGCGGGAGAGAAAAAGGGGTGGGACAGAGAGAGATGAGGGGCAGGAAGGGAGGGGTAAATATGGACTGCACAAAGAACATTATGCTTTATTGATGGTATCTCCAGATCACTGTCCATCTGTGTCTCACATTGACTGGTGCTCCAGGATCACTGCCAAGACGACTCCGTATGGGAATAGATGGAGTTGATAGGAACATATAAACGGAGAGAGGGGGAGAGAGAGAGAGAGGGAGAGAGGGAGAGAGGGAGAGAGAGAGAGAAAGAGGGAGAGAGGGAGAGAGAGACAGAGGGAGAGAGGGTAAGTGAAAGTGGAGTGCAAAGGAGGAGAGTGGAGAGGAGCGTGTCTCACGTTACTCCTTAGAGATCTAAAGGAGCTATATATAGCGTAAGGACAACCCTAAGAGCACATCAACACGTAAACGTTGGTTCCCATTAATAAACACACTGACTCATACCCACTGAAAGAGGCATGGAAAGAGTAGTACAGAACACCTATTTGATGACTCGCACAAAATTAAATGAACTTCACCTGCCAAGTGGCTTACCGACAAGGTTGGCTTAGCTGCCTTTGGATTTTGAGGGATCATGCAAAAGCACAGAACACATGGTATACGGTGGGTCTTACCGAAGCGCACATGCACACACCCGACCTCTCACACTCACTCAGTCACTCACACACACTCACATGATCAGAACATCTGACAGAAGACACACAGCGCTCTGTACAGACTCAAAATGACAGCATAGGTGGCAGCAACTGAAAATAAATCCTTGTCTTTTACAAGACGACCACCTCCCGTTGCGACGGTAGCTCTAGACACTGCATACAGTATTGAAAGACATGCTGTATGGTTCTGTGACCATTTGGAATGAGCGGCTAGTTGTTATTCCGTTCTTATTGGGTGACAAAGGGTGAGAATGTCTGTCGGGTCAGTGTGATCATGGCTTTTCAACCTCATAAAGGTGAGGAGAAATGGAACTAAAGTGGCTGACAAATGTGAGGGCAAATGTCACTGTCATTTCAGTTGGTAAAAGCATTCCAGGCCTCTACATAAAGACTAACATATGCAGTATATGCACAAACAAACAACTGCTGTATACGCACCTCACACAGGCACACTCATGCAGGCACACGGACAGGCACTAACACACAGAGTATCATAGACTTTTGCTTCACTATAATTTTATCACAGGCAATAACAATTCTGAGCCATTTGCCTCCAATCCATCTTATGGCTGGACATACCATAAAACCTAAATTTGACTGTCCCACTTTGAACCCCAAGACTGCTTCTTAGAAAACATTGTAAGGATGAAATGAAGTGTCAGATTCCTCAGTCAGTCCAGACGCTGTGCTGTATGTAACATTAGCCGTTGTCACATGCAGTCTTGCTCTATAATGTTTTTCTTCTGTTTAAATATAGAGACGAAACACATTTGCATCAAGGTCTGTGGAAAGAAAGAGAAAGTGTGATTGCACAAGTGAAGTTATACACAGTATTACAGTTATCACAGTCTTAATCAGACCGTGATAACAGATGCATTTTCCACATGTGCTGAGGAAAAACTTTGCCACCTTTAAAATAATCACTTCTCCTCCCTCTCTCCTCTTTCTCATGTTTACAGTAGTCATCATGGTTCTCCCCGACCTCTGTCTAACCTTACACCCTTACTATTTCTTAATAATGAATTCATGTCCTTCATTACCCTTGTAATGAACACGAGGAGAGACAGAGAGCTGGTTTCAAGTGCAGGGTGCAGCAGGTGTTTATTGTAAAGGACCACAGGAGGAGGCAGGTAGCTGGGTCCAGGGGCAGGCAGAAGGTCCTACACAGGGGGTCCAAAAGGGAACAGTACAGACATGGAAAAGGCTAGTAATGTAGTCTGGGAGATCAGGCAATAGGTTGATAACAGGAAATCCGATTGGCTAAAGTACAGGCAGGGAATAGGCAAAAGGTACCGTTAGTGAGATAGGCAAAAACCATCATACACAGGAGGAGTAAATCACAGGAAAGCCAGCGCTCTGAAAGACGTGTGTTACAAAACAAACAAAACCTCACAGTGATGTGGAGCAAAGAACTGAACTAAATAGTGTGTGATAATGACATACAGGTGTGTGAACAGGTGATTAGAATCCAGGTGATTGGGATCTGGAGAGTGAGCTGCGTTCAGGGGATCTACGTGTTGGAGGGTGTGAGTTGGAAGGAGACGTTACAACCCTGTTTGTTATCTCTTGTCTAAACCACGGTCATTCCCCCCTTCACTGTTCTAGCTACCCTCAATCTCTCCTGCTTCATTTCTAACACCACTCACTTTCCCTCTCTCCTTCTCTCCCCCCAGAAATTCACCTACCAGCCCCATCCTACCCTCCCCAACATCACCATCCTGGTCCCTCCCACTGGCAGTGCTTTCCATGACCCCTTCTTCCAGGTGGAGACCATATGTATCTTCTGGTTCTCCTTTGAGCTCATTATGCGCTTAGCCAGCTCCCCCAGTAAGCTCCACTTCTTCAAGGACGTGATGAACACTATCGACTTCCTCGCCATCATTCCCTTCTTCGTCACTCTGGGCACAGAGCTGGCCAGGGACAAAACCTCCAACAAGGACCCGGGCATGTCTTTGGCCATCATCAGGGTCATTAGGCTGGTCAGGGTGTTCAGGATCTTCAAGCTGTCGCGTCACTCCAAGGGCCTGCAGATCCTGGGCCAGACTCTGAAGGCCAGCCTGAGAGAGCTGGCCCTGCTCATCTTCTTCCTCTTCATCGGAGTCATCCTCTTCTCCAGCGCTGTCTACTTCGCCGAGGCGGACAGCCCCGACACGGTGTTCACCAGCATCCCCGAGGCCTTCTGGTGGGCCGTGGTCTCCATGACGACAGTGGGCTATGGGGACATGTACCCTACGACTCTGGGGGGCAAGCTGGTGGGCTCCATGTGTGCCATCGCTGGTGTGCTCACCATCTCCCTGCCAGTCCCCGTCATTGTGTCCAACTTCAGCTACTTCTATCACCGAGAGACGGAGTGTCTCGAGAAAATCAGTGAGTACACCCACATCAGCACCTCTCTCTGGGAGGGTGAGGATGAGGAGGGAGACGAAGGGGAGGGAGATTACACTCCCCTGTATGTGGGTGACTGCAAGGGAATCTGTAACCCCCTCAATGGGACACTGCTGTCAGGACTGTGTGCGGGGCAGGACGAGTGGGAGAACAAAGGCAACGTGTACCTCAGGGAACCCCTGGTCACTCAGGTGTGAGACAGGATGGCTGGATAGACAGAGGATCTGCTGAATACAACCCTGGTACTCTGCCTCTAAGTTAAATAGAGAGAAAGATAAAGGAGGATGGCAAAGTAAAG
The DNA here is from genome assembly GCF_057628025.1 of Oncorhynchus mykiss. Classification (NCBI taxonomy): domain Eukaryota; kingdom Metazoa; phylum Chordata; class Actinopteri; order Salmoniformes; family Salmonidae; genus Oncorhynchus; species Oncorhynchus mykiss. The sequence goes on from NC_143034.1 coordinate 57,608,958, forward strand.
GAGAAGAGACAAAAAAAATACTATTTTACTCAAGGACTTACTTGCACCGTCAATGGCTTACACCGTTTACTACAAACAGAACTGATGAGACCATGGCAGAGATATTGTGACAGCTTGCTTTTTGCTAATGTCACTGAGAATCGAGTATAATGCCATCATATTGACAATAAAAACAGCTGAAACAGAATGTATATTTATTTATGATATATTTACCAGATTGTAATAACAGTTTATACAGTACATACAACTCTAGCAATTGTAAATGTTGGTGTTTTTAAGACATGAGTGAATTGCAGTGCCATTTTATATGTTATTGTGTGCTAGCTAGCTAAATGCACAGGGCCGTTTTGAATGTGTGCAGAGGGTTGACTAAGGGCGTTTTTACCATTTTAGTGAACCCAGTGCAGTTTGCAAATTTTTTTGTGCAGCGTGAACACTCTCAAAGAACTCAGACCCCCTCAGAAGAAGAGAGAAGAGCCCCTTAAGCAAACCGAACTGAGATCATCTCGAGAGCTGGTCTGAGTTCGGTTCTCCTGAATTCCGAGGTTTGATTCCTTTTTTAGGGCAATGTGAACACAAAGCTCCCCAGGTTACGCTTGTCATTATTTCCACACGACACACTAGGCTACTGCAGCATTGTTTCCCTTGCCGTAACCGCTCACATTGGTGCCACAAAAGAGAGAAGTGGATGTGCAGGTTCATGGAAAACAACGTGTTTTTTTGTATTGATAAGCGATGGTCAAGAATACACAGAAATGTTTAGTTTTTAGTTCAGACTATTTGTTTGCCATATGTGATCTATAGGCTAAGAGAGGTTCATAAACTCTTTATTTGATTGTGGGGTTTGAATAGTGTGAGAAGACAACAACATATTTGGTGAGAATCACAACATAGGGTCCAAAATCAATTATATATCTCAAAGGGCGGTAGCCTACATTGGGTGTACAATATTTAATTACAGCCTTATTTCATCTGCAGTTATTCTTCTGCTATTTATTCTGTTAACAATAATATTTACATGTAGTAGTGTCTTCTGATTAAAATGATTATTTCTCCCCTTTTTTCACTAAATGCAGTCTATTAGCTTTCAAAATGTAAGCAGGTGTATACAGCTGTCCGAGAACACGTTTTGATGGAATGTCTTGTCCTGCACTGCACTTTGTAAAACCCTGGAGTGCATTGAGTGAATTTTGGAAAAAGATCTTGGTTCCTTTCTAAACATGGCAATGCAAAGAGGACTTGGACCACAGGATAGGTGAAGTGAACTGACAAAAGAGTTGAGACCTCATTCAAAGATCAGTTCTTTTAAAGAGGACTATGTGTAAAAACACTCAATGTCCTGATGGGACTGGGCACCGTCTCTGAAAGCTATGGCAGAAATGCTCTGCAGCGATATTGTGGTGACGTGGAACACAAAGAGATCAGCCTGGTGGTGGCTGTGGTGCAAACAGAGAGCAGCCCTAAGCGTTGGTCCTGGGCCAGTGGAGAGTTTTCAGTGTGTAATGGAGACAGCTAGGCTGGGCGGCAGGGAAATCTGATCCTGGACCTGTCAGGCTTCCAGCTGACCCTTCCTCCCAATGGCTGTGCAGGACTAGTAGACTAGTCGACTAGTCACTAGTAGATACCACTGGCCTACATCCATACTCACCCCACTGGGTAGAAGTACTTTACTGGTCATCCAAAGACACATCCCTGCCCCTGTCCATGTTACCATGGTGCCTCAATTATCTTGCCTACTTAGAATGTGTCTTAACAAAATGCTTTGCACAGTGTTCAGTATTTATACTGTGCTTTATAAATATGTTCTTATGATCAGAGATTGTGAGCTGCACAGATAGTGGGTTGTGTATGTGCGTCTGTGTATGTGTGTGCGCTGTGTATGTGTATATGTGTGTGTGTGGTTACCAGTATGTGTGTGTGTGTGTGTGTGTGTGTGTGTGTGTGTGTGCGTGCGTGCGTGCGTGCGTGCGTGCGTGCGTGCGTGCGTGCGTGTGTGTGTGTGTGTGGTTACCAGTGTGTGTGTGTGTGTGTGTGGTTACCAGTAAATGTTCTGTGTGTTTGTGTGTATGCACGTGTGTGTATGCACGTGTGTGTGGTTACCAGTATGTGTTCTATGACTGTGAACCCTGTTAATATTTGTTGTATTTAATAAAGATAGTATTTTATCAGTTATCTAAATGAGTCCCTGTTTTGTTAACAGAGGGGAGATGAGTCAGCAGATGCCCACTTCACCACAAAACAATTATCTAAACAACAACAACCAAAATGTCTAGTCTTTCAAAATGTTGACATAATATGTTAAATGTCTGATATTATTGGTAGGTTTAGACACCATCTGTTTAACTTGGTGAGAGAGCAGATTGGATCATTTGAGTTCCCACTTCACATGCACCCCAAAGGATTGAGTTGATTTCCCTCCTTGCAACTATCTCTTTAGACTCTAGAGGTCAAAGCACTCAGTGCAAATCCTCCTAGTCATCCCAGCTCAGGGACATCATACTGAGGACTCTGTGGTTGCTTCTTCTGAGCCATGAAGCCAGAAGAAATATGTACTGTGTATTTTGCAGATTGAAATAATTATGTAAACAATAACGAATTATACAAACAACATACATTTTATGGGACAACCATACAAACAAATCCCATGAGTACAGTGATTCATGTCTGCAATTGTCACGCCCTAACCTTAGAGATCCTTTTTATGTCTCTATTTTGGTTTGGTCAGGGCGTGAGTTGGGATGGGCATTTCTATGTGTTGTGTTTCTGATGATTTTTTTTATCTCTATGTTTTGGCTGGGTATGGTTCTCAATCAGGGACAGCTGTCTATCGTTGTCTCTGATTGGGAACCATACTTAGGTGCCTTTTTTCCCACCTGTCTTGGTGGGAAGTTGACTTTCTTTATGCCACTTAGCCTTAAGCTTCACGGTGTTGTTTTGTAGTGTGTATTGTTTTGTCCGGCGTCTTTTTCTTTATTAAAGAACATGTACGCTCACCACGCTGCACCTTGGTCCGCTCCTTTCATCAGCCCTGACAGTAATGCATTTCTTTCTGCAACATTCTTCACCCTCCGCCCTGAAAAAGCCTAGTTGGCAGAAATGGTGAAATGTGCAGGTGGGATTAAACAAACATGCGACAAGTGTGACACTAATGTAATGGCATCAATAACCATCCTCTACATAGAAATAACATCACCCAGTTCAATACCCTACTCTGCCAGGGAGGACTGAGGAAACTCAGTGACTGTTGCTAAAAGAGAGAAATGCTTCTAAATAAAACTGGAGACAAGCCAGACTGAAGTGAAGTTGAAATGAGTTGATGGGTTTTCAGCAACACTGACGGTTTGAGCAGATGAGTCTCTTCATACCCTCACTGCTTGATGACTGTCTCAATGATTACATACCCTGACCCCCCCCCCCCCCCCCCCCCCCGGGTTGGCTGACATTCCAATGTCGTGTTGTTAGCAGTTTCTAGTGTAATATATGGACAACTCATTTTGTGGTTTTGAGTGATTTATGCTTGTTTTTGGTTGCTATTCATTGAATTGCCCAAAAAAATACAAGTGGCAATCTTGTTGTGTAAGAAATTCCTGTATGCGAGCTGAAAAGACTCAGTTCACTACAATAAATAGAGTAATGAATCATAGTCTGTCTGTTTTGTTGAATACCTTCACCCAGAGAGTCGAGGCATGTCTGTCCCTGTTCACTGGGTTCACTAGGTGGTGGTGGCCTGTTGTGGCCTGAAGCTTTCCCTTATTATCTACCTGTTTCTCTCATCCTCTCCTCCTCTCTCCGTGACGTGCAGGGTCCCAACACTAACGTCAGTCCTGTTTGCAATTACCCACAGTGCCCTGCGCTGTCTGGAAGAATGAGTTGGATTGACGTCTTTCTGGCCATCTGCCGTTCTTCTATTCCTCTCTTCTCCCTCCCTCCCTCCCTCCCTCCCTCCCTCCCTCCCCAACTCTTCTTTGAGAGGATTAAGTGTCTCTGTGTGTCTTTGTCTCATCAACGTGTGTGTGTGTGTGAGTGTGAGTGTGTGAGTGAGTGAGTGAGTGTGTGTGTGTGTGTGTGTGTGTGTGTGTGTGTGTGTGTGTGTGTGTGTGTGTGTGTGTGTGTGTGTGTGTGTGTGTGTGTGTGTGTGTGTGTGTGTGTGTCTGTGTCTGTGTGTGTGTGTGTTCACGGTCTGGTGTGCCAGTTGCAACTTGAACGTCCAGTAATATCCTTGTCCACTGGATTTCATCACTGTCTTTAGTCACAAAATATTGACGTGTGTCCCCTTTTTGTAGTACTAATCTGTACACAGTTTTTACACAAGGTACAGAAATAACCAAATCTTTGTCATTGTAATTTAAATAAATCTCTAAGATTTTATTACATACAATATACACAAAACCTGGATCTGCAAACCTGCATTAAGACTGAAGGATTTGGGTAGGCAGTAATGACCTTCAATGAAAGGCATTTCAGAGGGACAGAGGAAAACAAATCAATATGACAGAACCAATGAGAATATCTCTTAATTAACCAATAAATAATTAAAGTACAAGAGTAATGAAACAACAAGTAGATGAATACGTGAATCAAAATGAAAACAGACTGCTGTGCAACACAGACTGAAGACTGTTGTGCTGGAAAAAATGTATAAAATTACTAACAACCATCATTTCAGACAGCAGACGATGACAAAAAATGACTAACCATACATAAGTACTGAGAAATAACAATATTAACAACAATAACCGTATTATGATTGTCATTTCAGGACAAGTTGAGGTACAAGTTGAGGTACAAGATGAGGTACAAGATGAGGTACAAGATGAGGTAAAGTCAAGTGAAGTGTTGAGTGTGTTGAGGACAAGGAGAGGAAGAGAAGAGAGAGAGAGGAGGTAGAATAGTATAAAAATAGTTTGACTACAGTGTGTTTGTTACCTTTAATTACATATAGTTGCTACACGCAAGTTTATCTCACATTTTAACTTACATATAAGTAGAATTAATAATTATTTGTTGAATCATTCGATACAGTACAGCTGGAGATGGACGACGTTCTACAGATGACCTTTTGGAAGTTGAGAAGAGAACATTTCTGATTGTACGTTGACTGACACTGAACACCAAGATCTCAGTACAGCGTCTCTCTCAGCCACGCTAGAGGGTAGAGGATAAGGTTGAGGAACTGGCTAGCTGAAATGGTTAGAACAAGACAATGATTATCAGAGAATAGAGCTGGGTTAACAGAAGACACAACACTAAGTTAAAGCTCCCTTCTACAGCACACTGAAGCGTAAAAGTTAGGGCATGGGCTCTTTTTTTAAAGATTATTAAAGGGTGTTGCCATAGCAACTTAAATATCGTCATCGCTCAAAGCAAGCTTATTGATCCCTGATCCTGTCAAACAGGACTCAAATCACACAAGAACACTCAAATCAGACAACTACTAAATAGTAACCATTTGTAGAGCACTGCATCCACCAACCCAGACCCCTATCAAAAACACCACAGTGGTACTAGGTGGTAGAGTGCAGTAAATTGTGGGAAGTGTAGTGAAACTGTGGTATAACAGAAGTGTTTTCATAGAGGCGTCCCAATCAGGGCAGGTCGCAGGGCAGGATGGTGTTCCTGCGGTCGTAAGCAGTGTCGTCACTCTCTTCTCCTTCACTCCCTTCATCCAGCACCCTATCCCTCTCCTCCTCTTCCTCTGTCTCGCTCTGATATCGGTCGCTGTCTCGCCCCCGCAGTCTCTCTCTCTCTCTTCCTCTATCTCTCTCTCTGTCTCTCTCTCTGTCTCTCTCCCTGTCTCTTTCCCTGTCTCTTTCCCTGTCTCTTTCCCTTCTGTCTCTATCCCCTCTGTCTCTCTCTCTGTGGGAGCGAGGGAGTGTGGGGATCTGGGAAGACAAAGAGGAATAGTCAGTCAGAGACAGGCCATCGAAGGACCATCCAACTCAAATGTTCACACAAATATTCCATTGATATCAATACATGATTAACAAGAAGTTAGGATTGAGCCCTAGGACTAATGGTAGCTGTAACCCTGCCTACCTGGTTGTCGTGGCTTGGCAGGGCGCAGTAGCCAGGCTCTGTTCTGCGGAGGATGCGTGGGGAATGGGTACGGAAGGCAGAGGGCCGTGGGGAGTTGGAGTGGGAACAGTTGGAGCGCGGGGAGGGAGAACGGACAGAATGGGGGGACGGAGAGCGGACGGAGCGGGGAGAGTTGGTGATGGAGTAGATCTGTGACAGGTTGGAGTGGCCGTGGTGGTTGAGTTTGGGCGGGCGGGGGGAGCGTGGGGGTAACTCGGGGGGTCTCTTGGGGTCCACCAGGTCTATCTCGGTGAGGACAGGGGGCGGGGGGATGAACTCCTCATCCTCAGGGGAGAGGAGCTCGGCGTCAATCTCAGCTAGCTCTGCCCTGGACAGGTGGTCCACAATCCCAGCACCAAACGAGTCGCCCACCACGTTGATTGAGGTACGCATTCTGTCACTGGCCCAACAGACAGACAATGCTGGAGTCAGCCATGACTGATCACTGTGTTAGAGGTACACTACAAGACAGGAGCTCTCATGGATGAGTAGATGCCAACAATAGCAATGGCATCTACAGCTAAGTACCACCCTACCCTTTACAGTTGACAACATGCGTTGCATTTTGACAGAGCTTGACGTACCCTACTTTTCTTTCATAGAGATAATCAGCAACATTGAATCATTGTAGTCTAATGTCATCATGCTGTTGAAAACAAAGACCAGAGTATCTGAAGTGTAACATCACAGTGATTGTGTGTATGTGACTCACAGCAGCCAGTCGACAGCGATGAGCAGGCTGATGTCCTGGGTGGGCAGGCCCACAGCTGTAAGGATCAACAGCATGGTGACCAGGCCTGCGCTGGGAATACTGGCCGCTCCCACACTGGCCAGGGTGGCTGTCATACTGAGAGGAGAGGAGGGGAAGGAGTGAGGGAGAGGAAGGAGAAGAGGGAATTGATGTTACACACATCTTTCTCATTCCAGGACATTGTCACCACAGAATGCATTAGCATGTGACTCATAAAAGTCATCAGCAACCACAACTGATACATACTGTAAACCTACAGTTAGATGACTATTTCAAGGTATAAAACCCATGGAGGAAGTGACACAGCTTTCTCTTACATACATACAGAGCATGACAACCTTAAAAACATCACTGCACTTGAGTACTATACCTAAAAGCATAATATATTACACCCAGGTAACAAACCTCAACACAAAAGTATCCTAAGAAACCCCCTGGGCCAGGGTTGTTAGTGGTAAAGAAGAGGCCTACCTGACGGTAACGATCTGTCCTGCGTCCAGGTTGATGTCATTCATCTGAGCGATGAAGATGGCTGCCACCGCCTCGTACAGGGCTGTACCGTCCATGTTGATGGTGGCTCCGATGGGCAGTACGAAACGCGTCACGCGCTTATCGATCTTCAGATTCTCCTCCAGACAGCGAAATGTGACAGGTAACGTTCCCGCACTGAGGGAAGGAGAGAGAGGGTAAGAAAGGGATGTAGACAGGTCGAGAGAGATAACGGGATGAAAATACAGTTGGGGAGAGAGGGTATAAAGATGTTATAGAGAGAGAAGTATTCAGAAAGAAAATAATGACAGAAATTGTGAGGGAGAGTGAGGGAGGGGGAGGGTGAGAGTACAAAGTGAGAGTTAAAAAAGAGGGGAGGGGGACAGAGAGGGTGAGAGAAGGGGTGAAATATAACAGCATTATCATAACAGCAAGTGTATTTTACAATCCAACATGTGAATTGCAGGAATTTGATTTGAGCCTAAGCTAAGCCCAGGTCATAATATAATTAGAGAAAGTTGATAGGATTACTCTTATTCTGTAAAGCCTCCCTAATGCGTCAAAATGACAGTTGGTTTGAGCAGCACAACAGATTCAGAAGCAGCGGAAACATGGCCAGTTTGGCACGTACAACCTTATCCAGAGCCCCAGACATTTACAACGCAGGGTCTATCTGTCTAAAACCTTATCCAGAGCCCCAGACATTTACAACGCAGGGTCTGTCTGTCTACAACCTTATCCAGAGCCCCAGACATTTACAACGCAGGGTCTGTCTGTCTACAACCTTATCCAGAGCCCCAGACATTTACAACGCAGGGTCTGTCTGTCTACAACCTTATCCAGAGCCCCAGGCAGGGACTGTCTGTCTACAACCTTATCCAGAGCCCCAGGCAGGGTCTGTCTGTCTACAACCTTATCCAGAGCCCCAGGCAGGGACTGTCTGTCTACAACCTTATCCAGAGCCCCAGACATTTACAACGCAGGGTCTGTCTGTCTAAAACCTTATCCAGAGCCCCAGACATTTACAACGCAGGGACTGTCTGTCTACAACCTTATCCAGAGCCCCAGACATTTACAACGCAGGGTCTGTCTGTCTACAACCTTATCCAGAGCCCCAGACATTTACAACGCAGGGTCTGTCTGTCTACAACCTTATCCAGAGCCCCAGGCAGGGACTGTCTGTCTACAACCTTATCCAGAGCCCCAGACATTTACAACGCAGGGTCTGTCTGTCTAAAACCTTATCCAGAGCCCCAGACATTTACAACGCAGGGTCTGTCTGTCTACAACCTTATCCAGAGCCCCAGACATTTACAACACAGGGACTGTCTGTCTACAACCTTATCCAGAGCCCCAGACATTTACAACGCAGGGTCTGTCTGTCTACAACCTTATCCAGAGCCCCAGACATTTACAACGCAGTCTGTCTAAAACCTTATCCAGAGCCCCAGACATTTACAACGCAGGGTCTGTCTGTCTACAACCTTATCCAGAGCCCCAGACATTTACAACGCAGGGTCTATCTGTCTAAAACCTTATCCAGAGCCCCAGGCATTTACAACGCAGGGTCTATCTGTCTAAAACCTTATCCAGAGCCCCAGACATTTACAACGCAGGGTCTGTCTGTCTACAACCTTATCCAGAGCCCCAGACATTTACAACGCAGGGTCTGTCTGTCTACAACCTTATCCAGAGCCCCAGACATTTACAACGCAGGGTCTGTCTGTCTAAAACCTTATCCAGAGCCCCAGACATTTACAACGCAGGGTCTGTCTGTCTACAACCTTATCCAGAGCCCCAGACATTTACAACGCAGGGTCTGTCTGTCTAAAACCTTATCCAGAGCCCCAGACATTTACAACGCAGGGTCTGTCTGTCTACAACCTTATCCAGAGCCCCAGACATTTACAACGCAGGGTCTATCTGTCTAAAACCTTATCCAGAGCCCCAGACATTTACAACGCAGGGTCTGTCTGTCTACAACCTTATCCAGAGCCCCAGACATTTACAACGCAGGGTCTATCTGTCTAAAACCTTATCCAGAGCCCCAGGCATTTACAACGCAGGGTCTATCTGTCTACAACCTTATCCAGAGCCCCAGACATTTACAACGCAGGGTCTGTCTGTCTAAAACCTTATCCAGAGCCCCAGACATTTACAACGCAGGGTCTGTCTGTCTAAAACCTTATCCAGAGCCCCAGACATTTACAACGCAGGGTCTGTTTGTCTACAACCTTATCCAGAGCCCCAGACATTTACAACGCAGGGTCTGTCTGTCTACAACCTTATCCAGAGCCCCAGACATTTACAACGCAGGGTCTGTCTGTCTACAACCTTATCCAGAGCCCCAGACATTTACAACGCAGGGTCTATCTGTCTAAAACCTTATCCAGAGCCCCAGACATTTACAACGCAGGGTCTGTCTGTCTACAACCTTATCCAGAGCCCCAGACATTTACAACGCAGGGTCTATCTGTCTAAAACCTTATCCAGAGCCCCAGACATTTACAACGCAGGGTCTGTCTGTCTACAACCTTATCCAGAGCCCCAGACATTTACAACGCAGGGACTGTCTGTCTACAACCTTATCCAGAGCCCCAGACAGTTACAACGCAGGGTCTATCTGTCTAAAACCTTATCCAGAGCCCCAGACATTTACAACGCAGGGTCTGTCTGTCTACAACCTTATCCAGAGCCCCAGACATTTACAACGCAGGGACTGTCTGTCTACAACCTTATCCAGAGCCCCAGGCAGGGACTGTCTGTCTACAACCTTATCCAGAGCCCCAGACATTTACAACGCAGGGTCTATCTGTCTAAAACCTTATCCAGAGCCCCAGACATTTACAACGCAGGGTCTGTCTGTCTACAACCTTATCCAGAGCCCCAGACATTTACAACGCAGGGTCTGTCTGTCTACAACCTTATCCAGAGCCCCAGACATTTACAACGCAGGGTCTGTCTGTCTACAACCTTATCCAGAGCCCCAGACATTTACAACGCAAGGACTGTCTGTCTACAACCTTATCCAGAGCCCCAGACATTTACAACGCAGGGTCTGTCTGTCTACAACCTTATCCAGAGCCCCAGACATTTACAACACAGGGTCTGTCTGTCTACAACCTTATCCAGAGCCCCAGACATTTACAACGCAGGGACTGTCTGTGTACAACCTTATCCAGAGCCCCAGACATTTACAACGCAGGGACTGTCTGTCTACAACCTTATCCAGAGCCCCAGACATTTACAACGCAGGGACTGTCTGTCTACAACCTTATCCAGAGCCCCAGACATTTACAACGCAGGGTCTGTCTGTCTACAACCTTATCCAGAGCCCCAGACATTTACAACGCAGGGTCTGTCTGTCTACAACCTTATCCAGAGCCCCAGACATTTACAACGAAAGGACTGTCTGTCTACAACCTTATCCAGAGCCCCAGACATTTACAACGCAGGGACTGTCTGTCTACAGCCTTATCCAGAGCCCCAGGCAGGGACTGTCTGTCTACAACCTTATCCAGAACCCCAGACATTTACAACGCAGGGTCTGTCTGTCTACAACCTTATCCAGAGCCCCAGACATTTACAACGCAGGGTCTGTCTGTCTACAACCTTATCCAGAGCCCCAGACATTTACAACGCAGGGACTGTCTGTCTACAACCTTATCCAGAGCCCCAGACATTTACAACGCAGGGTCTGTCTGTCTACAACCTTATCCAGAGCCCCAGACATTTACAACGCAAGGACTGTCTGTCTACAACCTTATCCAGAGCCCCAGACATTTACAACGCAGGGACTGTCTGTCTACAACCTTATCCAGAGCCCCAGACATTTACAACGCAGGGTCTGTCTGTCTACAACCTTATCCAGAGCCCCAGACATTTACAACGCAGGGTCTGTCTGTCTACAACCTTATCCAGAGCCCCAGACATTTACAACGCAGGGACTGTCTGTGTACAACCTTATCCAGAGCCCCAGACATTTACAACGCAGGGACTGTCTGTCTACAACCTTATCCAGAGCCCCAGACATTTACAACGCAGGGACTGTCTGTCTACAACCTTATCCAGAGCCCCAGACATTTACAACGCAGGGTCTGTCTGTCTACAACCTTATCCAGAGCCCCAGACATTTACAACGCAGGGTCTGTCTGTCTACAACCTTATCCAGAGCCCCAGACATTTACAACGAAAGGACTGTCTGTCTACAACCTTATCCAGAGCCCCAGACATTTACAACGCAGGGACTGTCTGTCTACAGCCTTATCCAGAGCCCCAGGCAGGGACTGTCTGTCTACAACCTTATCCAGAGCCCCAGACATTTACAACGCAGGGACTGTCTGTGTACAACCTTAACCAGAGCCCCAGACATTTACAACGCAGGGACTGTCTGTCTACAACCTTATCCAGAGCCCCAGACATTTACAACGCAGGGACTGTCTGTCTACAACCTTATCCAGAGCCCCAGACATTTACAACGCAGGGTCTGTCTGTCTACAACCTTATCCAGAGCCCCAGACATTTACAACGCAGGGTCTGTCTGTCTACAACCTTATCCAGAGCCCCAGACATTTACAACGAAAGGACTGTCTGTCTACAACCTTATCCAGAGCCCCAGACATTTACAACGCAGGGACTGTCTGTCTACAGCCTTATCCAGAGCCCCAGGCAGGGACTGTCTGTCTACAACCTTATCCAGAACCCCAGACATTTACAACGCAGGGTCTGTCTGTCTACAACCTTATCCAGAGCCCCAGACATTTACAACGCAGGGTCTGTCTGTCTACAACCTTATCCAGAGCCCCAGACATTTACAACGCAGGGACTGTCTGTCTACAACCTTATCCAGAGCCCCAGACATTTACAACGCAGGGTCTGTCTGTCTACAACCTTATCCAGAGCCCCAGACATTTACAACGCAAGGACTGTCTGTCTACAACCTTATCCAGAGCCCCAGACATTTACAACGCAGGGACTGTCTGTCTACAACCTTATCCAGAGCCCCAGACATTTACAACGCAGGGTCTGTCTGTCTACAACCTTATCCAGAGCCTCAGACATTTACAACGCAGGGTCTGTCTGTCTACAACCTTATCCAGAGCCCCAGACATTTACAACGCAGGGTCTGTCTGTCTACAACCTTATCCAGAGCCCCAGACATTTACAACGCAGGGTCTGTCTGTCTACAACCTTATCCAGAGCCCCAGGCAGGGACTGTCTGTCTACAACCTTATCCAGAGCCCCAGACATTTACAACGCAGGGTCTGTCTGTCTACAACCTTATCCAGAGCCCCAGACATTTACAACGCAGGGACTGTCTGTCTACAACCTTATCCAGAGCCCCAGACATTTACAACGCAGGGTCTGTCTGTTTACAACCTTATCCAGAGCCCCAGGCAGGGACTGTCTGTCTACAACCTTATCCAGAGCCCCAGACATTTACAATGCAGGGTCTGTCTGTCTACAACCTTATCCAGAGCCCCAGACATTTACAACGCAGGGACTGTCTGTCTACAACCTTATCCAGAGCCCCAGACATTTACAACGCAGGGACTGTCTGTTTACAACCTTATCCAGAGCCCCAGGCAGGGACTGTCTGTCTACAACCTTATCCAGAGCCCCAGACATTTACAACGCAGGGACTGTCTGTCTACAACCTTATCCAGAGCCCCTTACATTTACAACGCAGGGTCTGTCTGTCTACAACCTTATCCAGAGCCCCAGACATTTACAACGCAGGGACTGTCTGTCTACAACCTTATCCAGAGCCCCAGACATTTACAACGCAGGGTCTGTCTGTCTAAAACCTTATCCAGAGCCCCAGACATTTACAACGCAGGGACTGTCTGTCTACAACCTTATCCAGAGCCCCAGACATTTACAACGCAGGGACTGTCTGTCTACAACCTTATCCAGAGCCCCAGACATTTACAACGCAGGGACTGTCTGTCTACAACCTTATCCAGAGCCCCAGACATTTACAACGCAGGGACTGTCTGTCTACAACCTTATCCAGAGCCCCAGACATTTACAACGCAGGGACTGTCTGTCTACAACCTTATCCAGAGCCCCAGACATTTACAACGCAGGGACTGTCTGTCTACAACCTTATCCAGAGCCCCAGACATTTACAACGCAGGGTCTGTCTGTCTACAACCTTATCCAGAGCCCCAGACATTTACAACGCAGGGTCTGTCTGTCTACAACCTTATCCAGAGCCCCAGGCAGGGACTGTCTGTCTACAACCTTATCCAGAGCCCCAGACATTTACAACGCAGGGACTGTCTGTCTACAACCTTATCCAGAGCCCCAGACATTTACAACGCAGGGTCTGTCTGTCTACAACCTTATCCAGAGCCCCAGACATTTACAACGCAGGGACTGTCTGTCTACAACCTTATCCAGAGCCCCAGACATTTACAACGCAGGGACTGTCTGTCTGTCTGTCTGTCTGTCTACAACCTTATCCAGAGCCCCAGACATTTACAAAGCAAGGACTGTCTGTCTACAACCTTATCCAGAGCCCCAGACATTTACAACGCAGGGTCTGTCTGTCTACAACCTTATCCAGAGCCCCAGACATTTACAACGCAGGGTCTGTCTGTCTACAACCTTATCCAGAGCCCCAGACATTTACAACGCAGGGTCTGTCTGTCTACAACCTTATCCAGAGCCCCAGACATTTACAACGCAGGGTCTGTCTGTCTACAACCTTATCCAGAGCCCCAGACATTTACAACGCAGGGACTGTCTGTCTACAACCTTATCCAGAGCCCCAGACATTTACAACGCAGGGTCTGTCTGTCTGTCTGTCTGTGAGTTGGTCTGTGATCACCCAGATTCATGCACCGTTGGCTCTGCAGCTCTGGATTGTCAGCCCTGGGTTAACCTAAATAGCTCAGCACCCAATACATACATACATAACACCCCTCCATATAATTTACTACAGTACCTGATGCCATACAGTACCATGCAGTGCTATTAAGGAAAATACACACCAGCACAAATTATCTAAACATAGTATATACCCCCCCCCCCCCCCCACACACACACACACACACACACACCCAACCCCCACTAGAGTGTTCCTCCCCTACCTGCTGGCGGTGCCCAGGGCAGTGATCCAGGCCTGGAAGATCCCGGAGTAGAAGGTGAAGGGGCTCTTCCTTGTGATGGAGAAGAAGATGAGTGGCAGGATAATGCCCCCGTGGATCATTAGGCCCACTATGACAGTCACCATGTACATGCCCAGCTGTCTAGCCACCACCTCCAGGTCCCCGATGGCTGCTATCTTCCCTGAGATCAGAGAGGCGATACCAACTGGAGAGTACCTGGAGACACAACATTGCTAATGAGGAGGCTTCTTCCAGAATTTTCCAGGTGTAGGAAAATATATGGGGAGAGGAAGCCACTTTAGACTATTGAGACACACTCCACCGATGGCATCAATACTGAAGAGACAGTGGGACTACAGCTGGGCGGGTCATAGGTCATAGCAACACAAGCTTGGCATCTGAGGTGTAAGGGATGTACTGTGTGATGATCTGTGAGGAAGATGTAATTTAGCCAGAGTTTTTTGGTAGAGTAGTTAGTATACTATGTGTGACCAGTGTGTTTAGTGTACTGTGTGTTGATCTGTGTGTTTAGTGTACAATGTGTTGATCTGTGAGGAAGATGGCATTTAGCCAGAGTTGTTTGGTAGAGTAAATAGTATACTATGTGTGACCAGTGTGTTTAGTGTACTGTGTGTGGATCTGTGAGGAAGATGGCATTTAGCCAGAGTTGTTTGGTAGAGTAAGTAGTATACTGTGTGACCAGTGTGTTTAGTGTACTATGTGTTGATCTGTGAGGAAGTTTGCATTTAGCCAGAGTTGTTTGGTAGAGTAAGTAGTATACTGTGTATTACCAGTGTGTTTAGTGTACTATGTGTTGATCTGTGAGGAAGATGTCATTTAGCCAGAGTTGTTTGGTAGAGTAAGTAGTATACTGTGTATCACCAGTGTGTTTAGTGTACTATGTGTTGACCAGTGTGTTTAGTGTACTATGTGTGACCAGTGTGTTTAGTGTACTATGTGGTGATCTGTGAGGAAGATGGCATTTAGACAGAGTTGTTTGGTAGAGTAAGTAGTATACTGTGTATTACCAGTGTGTGTAGTGTACTATGTGTGACCAGTGTGTTTAGTGTACTGTGTGTGACCAGTGTGTTTAGTGTACTATGTGTGTCACGCCCTGGTCTAAGTATTTTGTGTTTTTCTTCATGTATTGGATCAGGCCAGGGTGTGGCATGGGTTTTTGTATGTGGTGTGTATGTATGGGGATTATAGCTAGTGGGGTGTTCTAGCTAAGTCTATGGCTGTCTGAAGTGGTTCTCAATCAGAGGCAGGTGTTTATCGTTGTCTCTGAATGGGAACCATATTTAGGCAGCCATATTCTTTGAGTTTGGTGTGGGTGATTGTCCTTAGTGTCTTGATGTCCTTATTCTGTGTTAGTTTACACTAGTCTAGGCTGTTTCGGTTTTCGTTCATTACGTTGTTTTGTAGTGTTTGTGTTAATTCGTGTTTCGTTAGTTGAATAAACATGGATCGCAATCTACACGCTGCATTTTGGTCCGATCCTTGCTACACCTCCTCGTCCGAGGAGGAGATTGAAGAAAGCCGTTACAATGTGTGACCAGTGTGTTACGTGTACTGTGTGTGACCAGTGTGTTTAGTGTACTGTGTGTGACCAGTGTGTTTAGTGTACTGTGTGTGACCAGTGTGTTTAGTGTACTATGTGTGACCAGTGTGTTACGTGTACTGTGTGTGACCAGTGTGTTTAGTGTACTGTGTGTGACCAGTGTGTTTAGTGTGTGACCAGTGTGTTTAGTGTACTATGTGTGACCAGTGTGTTTAGTGTACTGTGTGTGACCAGTGTGTTTAGTGTACTATGTATTACCAGTGTGTTTAGTGTACTATGTGTGACCAGTGTGTTTAGTGTACTATGTATGTTTAGTGTACTATGTATTACCAGTGTGTTTAGTGTACTGTGTATTACCAGTGTGTTTAGTGTACTATGTGTGACCAGTATGTTTAGTGTACTATGTGTGACCAGTGTGTTTAGTGTACTATGTGTGACCAGTGTGTTTAGTGTACTGTGTGTGACCAGTGTGTTTAGTGTACTGTGTGTGACCAGTGTGTTTAGTGTACTATGTGTGACCAGTGTGTTTAGTGTACTGTGTGTTTAGTGTACTGTGTGTTTAGTGTACTATGTGTGACCAGTGTGTTTAGTGTACTGTGTGTTTAGTGTACTATGTGTGACCAGTGTGTTTAGTGTACTATGTGTGACCAGTGTGTTTAGTGTACTATGTGTGACCAGTGTGTTTAGTGTACTATGTGTGACCAGTGTGTTTAGTGTACTATGTGTGACCAGTGTGTTTAGTGTACTATGTATGTTTAGTGTACTATGTATTACCAGTGTGTTTAGTGTACTGTGTATTACCAGTGTGTTTAGTGTACTATGTGTGACCAGTATGTTTAGTGTACTATGTGTGACCAGTGTGTTTAGTGTACTGTGTGCGACCAGTGTGTTTAGTGTACTGTGTGTGACCAGTGTGTTTAGTGTACTATGTGTGACCAGTGTGTTTAGTGTACTGTGTGTTTAGTGTACTGTGTGTTTAGTGTACTATGTGTGACCAGTGTGTTTAGTGTACTGTGTGTTTAGTGTACTATGTGTGACCAGTGTGTTTAGTGTACTGTGTGTTTAGTGTACTATGTGTGACCAGTGTGTTTAGTGTACTATGTGTGACCAGTGTGTTTAGTGTACTGTACTATGTGTGACCATTGTGTTTAGTGTACTATGTGTGACCAGTGTGTTTAGTGTACTGTGTGTGACCAGTGTGTTTAGTGTACTATGTGTGACCAGTGTGTTTAGTGTACTGTGTGTTTAGTGTACTATGTGTGACCAGTGTGTTTAGTGTACTATGTGTGACCAGTGTGTTTAGTGTACTGTACTATGTGTGACCAGTGTGTTTAGTGTACTATGTGTGACCAGTGTGTTTAGTGTACTGTGTGTGACCAGTGTGTTTAGTGTACTATGTGTGACCAGTGTGTTTAGTGTACTATGTGTGTTTAGTGTACTATGTGTGACCAGTGTGTTTAGTGTACTATGTGTGTTTAGTGTACTATGTGTGACCGGTGTGTTTAGTGTACTATGTGTGACCGGTGTGTTTAGTGTACTATGTGTGACCAGTGTGTTTAGTGTACTATGTGCGTACAGTGTGTTTAGTGTACTGTGTATGACATGTTATTTGTATATACATGCCGGTTTGTTTGGCCAGCTCTGTAGGCCTAGTAGTGAGTCATGTGTTTAGTGTGTAAAATGGGTGAATTACGTTGGGTTTGTGGTATTGAGATCACAGTTCCCTTGGAAAATGTGTTGCACATCAAGATGACCCCTGAGTATGTGCTTCTTTTTGGTGGAGAGGGAGAGAGAGAGAGAGAGAGAGAGAGAGAGAGAGAAGGAGAGAAAAAAAGAGAGAGAGAGAAAGAGAGGAAAAAAAAGAGAGAGCGAGAAAGAGAGAGAGGGGGGATGTGTGTTTTTCTCTCTCTCAGTGGTATTGGCCAGTGTCGTGTGAAGTCTCTGTCTCTCCCCCTTTCTGTCTCTTTTCCCTCGCTCTTTCAGTGCTACTGGACTGTCTGCTACTGTCCTGCAAAGCATCAAGGCTTTCATCGCTCTCCAAGGACATGGATCTCACCACGTCCCTCTGTCCCGCCCTGCATCAGTCTGTCTGCGCTCTGATTTGTGCTGGCCTGTTGAGCAGCTAGTGGCTCCTTTCCTGTCTGTGGATTCATTAGGTTCTGGACCTGTTCCACCCTCTCCCCCCTGGGAACCAGAAAGGCTTCTGCTCGGCTCCCACTTCTGCTAGTCCTCAGCATTCCACACACTGTCATGTCTTTGGGAATTCTTCTCCTTATATTTCTCCCCTTTCCAATCATCTGCCCCTGGTCCCAGTTCCCACCATTTTTCTCATGTACGCAGTCGTCCCCTTATTCATCACAGTCAGTGAATTCATCACTGTCTATAGAACGTTTTTCAGCCACTGCAGCCACTGTTCCACTGGAGGAAAACAGACCCATACAGAGACACAGACAGGGACACAGACAGGAAGACACAGACAGGGACACAGACAGGAAGACACAGATAGGTAGACACAGAGAGGGACACAGACAGGAAGACACAGACAGGAAGACACAGACAGGGACACAGAGAGGGACACAGACAGGAAGAAACAGACAGGAAGACACAGACAGGAAGACACAGACAGGGACACAGAGAGGGACACAGACAGGGACATATACACAAAGACACAGACAGGGACACAGACAGGAAGACACAGATAGGTAGACACAGACAGGGACACAGACAGGAGGACACAGACAGGAAGATCACAGACAGGAGGACACAGACATGAAGACACAGACAGGAGGACACAGACAGGAGGACCAAGACAGGGACACAGACAGGGACACAGACGGGAAGACACAGACAGGAAGACACAGACAGGAGGACACAGACAGGAAGACACAGACAGGAGGACACAGACAGGGACACAGAGAGGGACACAGACAGGAAGACACAGACAGGAGGACACAGACATGAAGACACAGACAGGAGGACACAGACAGGAGGACCATTACAGAGACACAGACAGGGACACAGACAGGGACACAGACAGAAAGACACAGACAGTGACACAGACAGGAAGACACAGACAGGAGGACACAGACAGGAAGACACAGACAGGAGGACACAGACAGGGACACAGAGAGGGACACAGACAGGAAGACACAGACAGGAGGACACAGACAGGAGGACCATTACAGAGACACAGACAGGGACACAGACAGGGACACAGACAGGAAGACACAGACAGGGACACAGAAAGAAAGACAAAGACAGTGACACAGGCAGGAAGACACAGACAGGAGGACACAGACAGGAGGACACAGACAGGGACACAGAGAGGGACACAGACAGGGAACCAGACAGGGACACAGACAGGGAACCAGACAGGGACACAGACAGGGACACAGACAGGTAGACACAGACAGGGACACAGACAGGAAGAAACAGACAGGAAGACACAGACAGGGACACAGACAGAAAGACACAGACAGTGACACAGACAGGAAGACACAGACAGGAAGACACAGACAGGAGGACACAGACAGGAGGACACAGACAGGAAGACACCGACAGGAGGACACAGACAGGGACATAGACAGGAAGACACATACAGGGACACAGACAGGGACACAGACAGGAGGACACAGACAGGGACACAGACAGGAAGACACAGACATGGACACAGACAGGGACACAGACATGGACACAGAGAGAGACACAGACAGGGACACAGACAGGGACACAGACAGGAAGACACAGACAGGAAGACACAGAGAGACACGTACCACATGATCATGCCCACCATCTTCATGATGATCTCATTGAGGATGTTGAAGAACTCTGACATGAGCTTCCCCTTCTCACCCATCTTCCCCATGCACATTCCAAATGTGATGAAGAACCCAATTAAACCTTCAGAAAACATAATTACAACATTAAATCATCTGTTCATAAATAACCAATGTGCTCCCTCAACATGAATGAATACCTGATGAATATAACTAAACCAATGAAACAAAAGGAAATAGACATAATAGTATACCGTCAAATCAACAGAAAGAGAGTTGAACCGAACAGGACATTGTTGCCCCCTCAGTGAATAGAGAGGAAAGAACCATGGCATTCTCTCACCCAGAACATTCATGCCCCATTTGAACTCCAGTTTCTTCTTGCTGACTATGACAGGTTCTGTCTGGTTCGGGAGCATCACTGACACTTTCTTTGCTACTGTTTGAACCTGAAGAGAGAGAGAGTGAGAGGTGGGGTGGAGAGGGGGGTGGAGAATCGAGAGTGAGAGAGAGAGAGGTGGGGTGGAGAGAGGGTGGAGAATAGAGAGAGAGTGAGAGGTGGGGTGGAGAGGGGGGTGGAGAATCGAGAGTGAGAGAGAGAGAGGTGGGGGGGAGAGAGGGGGGGAGAATAGAGAGAAAGACAGAGAGGTAGGGTGGAGAATAGAGAGAAAGAGAGAGAGGTGGGGTTGAGAGGGGGTGGAGAATAGAGAGAGAGTGAGAGGTGGGGTGGAGAGGGGGGTGGAGAATAGAGAGAGAGCGAGAGGTGGGGTGGAGAATCGAGAGTGAGAGAGAGGTGGGGTGGAGAGAGGGGTGGAGAATAGCAAGAAAGAGAGAGAGGTGGGGTGGAGAGAGGGGTGGAGAATAGAGAGAAAGAGAGAGCGGTGGGATGGAGAATAGAGAGAACGAGAGAGAGGTGGGGTGGAGAGGGGGGTGGAGAATAGCGAGAAAGAGAGAGAGGTGGGGTGGAGAGGGGGGTGGGGAATAGAGAGAAAGAGAGAGAGGTGGGGTGGAGAGAGGGGTGGAGAATAGAGAGAAAGAGAGCGAGGTGGGGTGGAGAGGGGGGTGGAGAATAGAGAGAGAGAGAGGTGGGGTGGAGAGAGGGGTGGAGAATAGAGAGAGAGAGAGGTGGGGTGGAGAGGGGGTGGAGAATAGAGAGAGAGAGAGGTGGGGTGGAGAATAGAGAGAGAGAGAGGTGGGGTGGAGAGAGGGGTGGAGAATAGAGAGAGAGAGAGGTGGGGTGGAGAGAGGGGTGGAGAATAGAGAGAGAGAGAGGTGGGGTGGAGAGAGGGGTGGAGAATAGAGAGAAAGAGAGAGAGGTGGGGTGGATAGGGGGTGGAGAATAGAGAGAAAGAGAGAGAGGTGGGGTGGAGAGGGGGTGGAGAATAGAGAGAAAGAGAGAGAGGTGGGGTGGAGAATAGAGAGAAAGAGAGAGAGGTGGTGTGGAGAGGGGGGTGGAGAATAGAGAGAAAGAGAGAGAGGTGGGGAGGAGAGGGGGGTGGGGAATAGAGAGAAAGAGAGAGAGGTGGGGTGGAGAGGGGGGTGGGGAATAGAGAGAAAGAGAGAGAGGTGGGGTGGAGATTGGGGTGAAGAATAGAGAGAGAGCGAGAGGTGGGGTGGAGAATAGAGAGAGAGAGGTGCGGTGGAGAGGGGGGTGGAGAATAGAGAGAAAGAGAGAGAGGTGGGGTGGAGAGGGGGGGAGAATAGAGAGAAAGAGAGAGAGAGGTGGGGTGGAGAGAGGGGTGGAGAATAGAGAGAAAGAGAGAGAGGTGGGGTGGAGAGGGGGGTGGAGAATAGAGAGAGAGCGAGAGGTGGGGTGGAGAATAGAGAGAGAGAGAGGTGCGGTGGAGAGAGGGGTGGAGAATAGAGAGAGAGAGAGGTGGGGTGGAGAGAGGGGTGGAGAATAGAGAGAAAGAGAGAGAGGTGGGGTGGATAGGGGGTGGAGAATAGAGAGAAAGAGAGAGAGAGGTGGGGTGGAGAGGGGGGTGGAGAATAGAGAGAAAGAGAGAAAGAGAGAGAGAGGTGGGGTGGTGAGGGGGGTGGGGAATAGAGAGAAAGAGAGAGAGGTGGGGTGGAGAGGGGGGTGGAGAATAGAGAGAAAGAGAGAGAGGGGGGTGGGATGGAGAGGGGGGTGGAGAATAGAGAGAAAGAGAGAGATGTGGGGTGGAGAGGGGGGTGGAGAATAGAGAGAAAGAGAGAGATGTGGGGTGGAGAGGGGGTGGAGAATAGAGAGAAAGCGAGAGAGAGAGAGAGGTGGGGTGGAGAGGGGGTGGAGAATAGAGAGAAAGAGAGAGAGAGAGTGAGAGGTAGGGTGGAGAGGGGGGTGGAGAATAGAGAGAGAGAGAGAGCAACCACCAGAAAGATGAGCGAGATGTTTATGCAGACAGGAGAAGGGTGAGGGAGAGAGAGAGGGAGAGAGAGGGAGAGAGAAGAGGAAATATGGAAAAGAGGGCTGGGGATCGTCATGCAATTTCTTGGCTGATCTGCAAAAGCAATTACAATATCAATTAATCTCTGACGAAGACAAACGCAGTGACAGCACACAACGAGAGAAAGGATCCTTATAAGCCCAGGGCTGAACAGCACACACACACACATGCACACGCACACACACTCACAAGCACACAAGCACATACACATACACATACACACATACACATACACATACACATACACATACACAAACACATACACATACACATACACATACACATACACATACACATATACACATACACATACACATATACACACACACACATACACACACACACACACACACGCACACACACACACATACACATACACATACACATACACATACACATACACATACACATACACATACACACACACATACACACACACACACACATACACATACACATACACATACACACACACACACATACACATACACAGTCACACTAGGCAGATGCCTTACTGTAGCAAATGAAGACAACCCAATGGCGCTGTAAAGAGATTAGCACCAACAGAAGGTCTGACCCTCACCCAGTCTAACACAGAGTATTTCCAATCATTCAGACACACACGCATGAAAGAGAGAGAGAGTGAGAGAGATAAGGAGAGAGAGAGAATGAGAGAGATAAGGAGAGAGAGAGAATGAGAGCGATAAGGAGAGAGAGAGAATGAGAGCGATAAGGAGAGAGAGAGAATGAGAGAGATAAGGAGAGAGAGAGAGTGAGAGAGATAAGGAGAGAGAGAGAATGAGAGAGATAAGGAGAGAGAGAGAATGAGAGCGATAAGGAGAGAGAGAGAGAATGAGAGAGATAAGGAGAGAGAGAGAATGAGAGCGACAAGGAGAGAGAGAATGAGAGAGATAAGGAGAGAGAGAGAGAATGAGAGAGATAAGGAGAGAGAGAGAATGAGAGAGATAAGGAGAGAGAGAGAATGAGAGCGATAAGGAGAGAGAGAATGAGAGAGATAAGGAGAGAGAGAGAGAATGAGAGAGATAAGGAGAGAGAGAGAGAATGAGAGCGATAAGGAGAGAGAGAGAAAAAACACAGGATTTGGACAAAAGAAGGCAACTGCTGCGACATGATTGAGGCCTGGATTATCGCTTAAAAATGATCCGCCTGCTTGGATTAACAGCAATCATATCTGCCAGGCAGCGTTGCTTTGTAAATCACACAGTCTTGTCCTGCCCTATCCTGTCCTGTAGTCTCTTGTCCTCTCCTGTTCTGTCCTGTGGTCAGCCACCTAGGTACAGGATCATGTCCCCTTGATGCTAGGACAGTAGAGTCCCGGCTCATCTTCCAAAAATGTCTGAAACCCTACCTCTTCAAAGAGTATCTTAAATCTTCGCCCCTAAAAACTAAAAATTCAAACCTGCACTTGTCTCTTCCTACTAGCACTCTTTGCTGATAACTTCTCCAGAGGAAAAATGTTCTCTTTAAGACTACGATATGTGGTTGTCTCACTTAGCTATCTTAAGCGAAACACATTAACTGTAAATCGCGCTGGATAACAGCCTCTGATAAATTCCTAAAATGTCAAGTGAAAATGTCAACACAAGAACAGCTATTGGTCAATTCAAGGGGAAAGATGTTCACAGGGAGACATCTAATGTCCAATGCAACAACAAAAGCTTGGAATAAAGAGAGGGAATTAGGATCTGCACAGCTAACACCACTCACATGTGTTGTTCTGCAAAGTCGTCATTTTCTGGGAAATGGAAGGATCATAACATGGAACGCCTGGGACTATAAGGTTCTAGCTGCATTTCTGTCAAAATGTTCTCTATACAGTACTGTAAATACCCCAATTCATGTTGTTCTGTTCAATGTTCTCTGCCTATATAGTACTGTAAATACCCCAATTCATGTTGTTCTGTTCAATGTTCTCTGCCTATATAGTACTGTAAATACCCCAATTCGTGTTGTTCTGTTCAATGTTCTCTGCCTATATAGTACTGTAAATACCCCAATTCATGTTGTTCTGTTCAATGTTCTCTACCTATATAGTACTAATGTCTTCTCTACTCCAAAGCAAAACTCTACTTCCGTGATGACATAAGCCATTCCTTTTTATGAACTAGTCTGTGTATATACAGTCCCTTCCAAAGTATTGGCTCCCCTTAACTTCTTCCACATTTTGTTGTGTTACAGCTGGAATTTAAAATGGATTAAATAGAGATTTTTGGTCACTGGCCTACAAACAATACCCCATAATGTCAAAGTGGATTTATATTTGAGGAATTTTTACATATTAATTACAAATGAAAAGCTGAAATGTGTTGAGTCAATAAGTATTCAACCCCTCAAGCCTAAATAAATAAAAAAGTCAACATTTGCTTAATATGTCAAACAATGGACTCAGATTCAACCACAAAGATCAGGTTTTCCAATGCCTCGCAAAGAGGGGCGCCTATTTAAAACAGTTACAGAGTTTATGAGCTGTGATAGGAGAACACTGAGGATGGATCAACGACATTGTAGTTACACCACAATACTATCCTAATCAACAGAGAGAAAAGAAGGAAGCCTGTACAGAATACAAATATTCCAAAATATGCATCCTGTTTGCAGTAAGGCACTAAAGTAAAACTACAAAAACGTGTGGCAAAGAAATTACCTTTATGTCCAGAATACAAAGTTTTATGTTTGGGGAAAATCCAACAGAACACATCACTGAGTATCACTCGTATTTTCAAGCATGGCGGTGGCTGCATCATGTTATGGGTATGCTTGTGATCGGCAATGACCTTTTTTAGGGTAAAAAGAAACGGAATAGAGTTAAGCACAGGCAAAATCCTACAGGATAACCTGGTTCAGTCTGCTTTCCAACAGACACTGGGAGACAAATTCACCTTTCAGCAGGGCAATAACCTAAAACACAAGGCCAAATTAACACTGGAGTTGCTTACCAAGATGACGTTGAATGTTCCTGAGTGGCCTAGTTATATTTTTGACAGAGCTTGAAGAATTTTAAAAATAATAATGTGCAAATATTGTACAATCCAAAGCTCTTACAGACTTACCCAGAAAGACTCAGACCTGTAATCGCTGCCAAAGGTGACTCTAACATGTAATGGGGTTGAGTACTTTTCTAATCAAGATATATTACTGTTTTGTTTTTCACAAATATTTGACAAATGTTAGAATTGTTCTTCCAGTTTGACATTACAGAGTATTTAGTGTAGATCGTTGACAAAAAAGACAATGAAATCCATTTGAATCCCACTTTTTAACACAACAAAATGTGGGGAAAGTAAAGGGGTGTAATACTTTCTGAATGCTCTGTAACAATCAATTGCGAATTGGACACAATTGCCCCATAAACCACGCATTCCCAATGCTGGTCATTAAAGTCAGGCTTTGATAGGGTCCAAATCTCACAATAACAACTGAACATCCATTGTTTGATGGGGTCAGGGTTTAGTTCTGCGTCTGGGTCCAGTTCTAGTTCTGGGTCTGGGTCCTACCTGTTGGAAGCAGGCCTGCACCAGGTTTTCAGGGAACAGGTTCCTGATGAGGTCCAGGAAGGCGTCCAGACTGCTGACCTCCTGGTTCTTGGGGGCCGTGTCCTGCTCCTGACTGCTCCTGAGTTTGGGGTTTCCCGGGTGGATCCCCAGGACCAGGATGACCCCCAGGATGGCAGCTATGACCGTGGTGGACATGTAGTAGACCATGGCCCTGGAGCCCATCCTCCCACTGGAACGAGCATCCAGACCAGCCAGACCTGGGAGGGAGAGAGACAGGCTGATGAGCAGGGCACCTTCCACCTGAATATGTGTGTGTGTGTGTGTGTGTGTGTGTGTGTGTGTGTGTGTGTGTGTGTGTGTGTGTGTGTGTGTGTGTGTGTGTGTGTGTGTGTGTGTGGATGTGTTTAACTATTCTTGTGGGAACCAGAAGTCCCAACAGGAGTAGTAAACAAATACAAATTTGACCACCTGGGGACATTCTGTTAGTCCGCACGAGGATTTCTAGGGGGTTTAGGGTTAAGGTTAGAATTAGTGCTACGGTTAGAATTACATTAAGGATTTGGGGCTAGGGTTAGTTTTAGGGTTAGAATTAGGAGTTAGGGTAAGGTTTAACATTAAGGTTTTTGGGTTAAGGTTAGGGTTATGGTTATGGTTAAGGTTAGGGTTATGGTTAAGGTTAGGGTTATGGTTAGGGTAAGGGTAAGAGTACTGGTTAGGGTTAGGGTTAGGTTTAGGTTTAGGGTTAGGGGTTAAGGAAAATAGGATTCTGAATGGGACGGAATTGTGTGTCCCCACAAGGTTAGCTGTATAAGACTGTTTGTGTGTGTGTGTGTGTGTGTGTGTGTGTGTGTGTGTGTGTGTATTACAACAGTGTACCTGTGATGAGGCTGGAAATGATGAGGGGCAAGATGAGCATCTTCAGCATCCTCATGAGGATGTCTCCAGGAAAGGACACCAGCATCAGGGTGTTGGGGTCTGTAATAGAAACATACCGCAGCAGCATCCCAAACAGCGACCCCGCTATTACACCTGTTACAGTTCACAGAGGAGAGGAGTAAGCACAACAGCCACGCAATGGTTTCCTCTGTCACCCTTACAGCTTCCGTGAGAGCGCAGAGAGAAGAGATTCCAGTGAAACGCTTCAGAAGAGCATTTCGAGAGGGTTTATAATCACAGCGTCTGACTCATTGGATTTCATTTCCATTCCAGGGGGATTTACAGTAAGTACACTAGTGCCAACAAGAAGTGATGTGTACAGTGCATTACGAAAGTATTCAGACCCCTTGACCTTTTCCACAATTTGTTGCGTTACAGCCTTTTTCTAAAATGGATTAAAAATAAAAATCCTCATTAATCTACACACAAAACCCCATAATGACAAAGCGAAAACTAGATTGGAGTCCAACTGTGGTAAATTCAATTGATTGGATATGATTTGGAAAGGCACACACCTGTCTATATAAGGTCCCACAGTTGACAGTACATGTCAGAGTGTAAACCAAGCCATGAGGTTGAAGGAATTTTCCGTAGAGCTCCGAGACAGGACAGTGTCGAGGCACAGATCTGGGGAAGGGTACCAATTTATTTTGCAGCTTTGAAGGTCCCCAAGACCACAGTGGCTTCCATCATTCTTAAATGGAAGAAGTTTGGAACCACTAAGACTCTTCCTAGAGCTGTCCATCTGGCCAAACTGAGCAATCGGGGGAGAAGGGCCTTGGTCAGAGAGGTGACCAAGAACCCGATGGTCACTCTGACAGAGCTCCAGAGTTCCTCTGTGGAGATGGGAGAACCTTCCAGAACGACAACCATCTCTGCAGCACTCCACCAATCAGGCCTTTATGGTAGACTGGCCAGACGGAAGCCACTCCTCAGTAAAAGGCACATGACAGACTGCTTGGAGTTTGCCAAAAGGTACCTAAAGGACTCTCAGACCATAAGAAACAAGATGGTCTGGTCAGATTAAACCAAGATTGAACCATTTGGCCTGAATGCCAAGCGTCACGTCTGGAGGAAACCTGGCACCATCCCTACTGTGAAGCATTGTGGTGGCAGCATCATGCAGTGGGGATGTTTTTCAGCGGCAGGGACTGGGAGACTAGTCAGGAATGAGGGAAAGATGAACGGAGCAAAGTACAGAAAGATCCTTGATGAAAACCTGTTCCAGAGCACTCAGGACCTCAGACTGGGGCGAAGGTTTACCTTTCAACAGGACAACAACCCTAAGCACACAGCCAAGACAACGCACTAGTGGCTTTGAGACACGTTTCTGAATGTCCTTGAGTGGCCCAGCCAGAGCCCGGACTTGAACCCGACTGAACATCTCTAGGGAGACCTGAAAATTGCCGCTACCATCCAACCTGACAGAACATGAGGATCTGCAGAGAAGAATGGGAGAAACTTCCCAAATACAGGTGTGCAAAGCTTAGCGTCATACCAAAGAAGACTCAAGGCTGTAATCGCTGCCAAAGGTGCCTCAACAACGTACTGAGTATAGTACCTGAATACTTATGTAAATGTGATATTTCAATTGTTTTGTTTTTATACATTTGCAATAATGTCTAAAAATGTGTTTTTGCTTTGTCATTATGGAGTTTTATGTGTATATTGATGAGAAAAATATATAATTTTGATCAATTTTAACTTAACAAAATGTGGGAAAAATGTAAGGGGTCTTTATACTTTCCGAATGCACTGTATGTACTAACTATGTTCTTGATAAGTAACTACGGTGAAGAAAACTTAGAGAGAAGTGCCATGTGTGTAAAATGTGTGTGAGAAAGCTGTAAAAAAATAAGAGAGAAAGTTTGTTATTGTCGTCCGAAGAGGGGGATGGGCTAATAAAACATTTAATAAAATGTTTATATATAAAAAATAGTGCGCTAGCGCAGGTAATACAGAAAGCTGAAATGCAGCGTAACACTTTATAACCACTGAAAGAGATGAAATAATTGATTTCCTGACAGTTGACCACCATGAAGTGAGGTAGGCACCTACCCAGTATAGTAAGGACGAGCAGTGAGTTTCGGATGAGGAAGCCACAGTAGGTTCCCAAGAAACTATTGGGAAGTTTGGGTTCCAACAAGTCCAACACTCCAGCTCCAACAATGGGTGGCAGTGCCTCATCATAATGGGCCTTGTTAGACTGGTGGACTGGCTGCTGATTCGTCATCCTGTCTGTGGTAGAGAGGGAGACAGTGAGAGAGGGAGGTGTACTGTGACAACACATCTGCCTGGTCAGAAAACAGCCCCATGCCTCTTCCTCTGGTGTAAGCATCACAGTGGCTCCCCTTAGCCTTTCTATTGGCTTGGGGAAACGTACACCATATTGTTGTCTTACACCTGGTTCCTTGAGATCTGCAAAGACAGAGGGGGAAGAGGCGAGGAGTTGTTTTCAGACCAGTTTAACACCATCACCATACCAAGGAAAGACCAAAACCGTTGGGTGCTGTTGACTAAGATGAGTAACATAGATCTGACAGATCAGTCAGGTTAAGGTCTGATAAATGTCATTACATTGAGAAGGAATGTACCCACAACCTGAATAATACAGGATATGGAGGTGGAGAAAGATGGATGGAAAACAGTTGGGAGAGAGACGGAGAGAGACGGAGAGAGACGGAGAGAGACGAGGAGAGACGGAGAGAGACGGAGAGAGACGGAGAGAGACGGAGAGAGACAGAGAGAGACGGAGACAGAGAGAGACAGAGAGACGGAGAGAGACAGAGAGAGACGGAGACAGAGAGAGACGGAGACAGAGAGAGACGGAGAGAGACAGAGAGACGGAGAGAGACGGGGAGAGACGGAGAGAGACGGAGAGAGACGGGGAGAGACGGAGAGAGACGGAGGGAGACGGAGAGAGACGGAGAGAGACGGAGACAGAGAGAGACGGAGAGAGACAGAGAGACGGAGAGAGACGGGGAGAGACGGAGAGAGACGGGGAGAGACGGAGAGAGATGGAGGGAGACGGAGAGAGACGGAGAGAGACGGAGACAGAGAGAGACGGAGAGAGACGGAGAGAGACGGAGAGAGACGGAGAGAGACAGAGAGAGATGGAGACAGAGAGAGATGGAGAGAGACGGAGAGAGACAGAGAGAGATGGAGACAGAGAGAGACGGAGAGAGACGGAGAGAGACGGAGAGAGACAGAGAGAGACGGAGAGAGACAGAGAAAGACGGAGGGAGACGGAGTAAGAAAGCACTCTGACAATCATCTGAGAGTCATGTCATGGGAATGATCAACGATAATCTGACAATGTGAGTGATGGTGCACAATTCTATTCAAGTCAACCAGAGAATCACTGAAGTCACCCCCACATCACAATCTAAACCAAACCCCCCCACTTCTGCCAGAGAAGGAACATCCATCCTAACATCAGATATCAGACTAGACAGGTTCAAACATCGTCAAAACAATAGGTGGACATGCAATCCAAATAAGACCTTTACATAAAAGCACCAATATTATGTAAGCAATGTACATCTGATCAGGTTTGATACATTATAATAATATTCAACTAATAACAACTCAGTCTGCCTAGTCTGTCTGTTCCAGTGTTCCAATGCTGTGACCAGCAGCACCAGCTCCAACAGAGTGTAGAGAGGGATGATGAATCCCACTCCCACCAGAGATAAACACATCTGGAGAGCAACATGGCGGTGTGTGAAGTCAGCGTCAGGAACCTGAGTGGCACATTTACAAACAGACAGCCTCCGCTGGACAATCGCACATGATTATAATTCATCAGCCATGCAGATGATGGCATTTCTGCATAAGGAAGAATAGAGAAAACACTCACCAAAATGCACGTAGACCATTCTAGTCTAACCT
The DNA here is from genome assembly GCF_057628025.1 of Oncorhynchus mykiss. Taxonomy (NCBI): domain Eukaryota; kingdom Metazoa; phylum Chordata; class Actinopteri; order Salmoniformes; family Salmonidae; genus Oncorhynchus; species Oncorhynchus mykiss. Next base: position 57,639,493 of record NC_143034.1, read on the forward strand.
CCTTCTATTCCCTCTCTCCTTCCTTCTTTACCTCCTCCACTCTCTATGGACCTCACCCTTTGACCTCACTTCTCTCCATCATGCTCTGTCCCTGCTCTGTTCATCAGCTTGTCTTCATCTGTCGTTTAAAGTCCAACAACAGTTGCTGCCCGGGCATAAAGAGGGATTGCCAGCAAATGCAACAAAAACAAATGGGGGGAGGGGAATATTTTGCCAAGTTTCGATAGCAGACCGATATAATCCCTTGTGAACTGTGCGGTGGGGGGAAGGGGAGGGGCGGAGGGGGATCCCTGTTTCTGTTACTGTACCAATCCTCTTTACAAAATTAATTTCATTCTTAACATTAAGAACAATGTTTACAAACATCCAGGAGACTATGTACTGTACTCCAATTGCCCAGCAGTCCTACTGTTGGAGTGTGAGTCAGAAACCCCACCATGATCTGATGAACTGTAGAATCACTGTACTATCAGAAATGCACAGAGTAGACCAATGAACACACAGAGTGTTTATGTGCATCCCAAATAGCAATCTTTTCTTTATATAGTGTAGAGCCAGACCCATAGGGCTCTGGCCAAAAGTAGTGCACTATAAAGGGAAAGGGTGCCATTTGGGACACAGACCTCATTGCCAATACTTTGTTCAGTAGGATGGCAGTGCCAAGTCTACAGCCCAGGTCTACAGCTCTTAGGATGGGTATTAAGACCTTGGAGGAGGTCAGACAGAGGGCCCGACTCCATAGAATGACATATACAGTAGGAATTGAATAAGATCTCTATGCCTGACCCACTGTCCTACCAAACGTCAGGATGCATCCTGCATCATGTAATGAGGATATATCCTGAAGATTGAACAGTGCATAAATTGCAGTGACATGCTCAATGACCTGTAGCCTGCTGTAGCCGTGTTGCAAATCCATTTTCTTCCCTAGACTAAGGGATTATTTTCCATCTCTAGGAAATGTAGGAATGGCCTGAACAGTGGGCTCAAACAGACCAACACGGAAGAAAGTCCACATGTAGCTCTGGACCGCAGCTAGCCTCCAACAGACTGAAAGGGAAGACAGTTCACATGTATCCCTGGACCAGAGCTAGTCTCCAACAGACTGACAGAGAAGATAGTCCACATGTAGCCCTGGACCAGAGCTAGCCTCCAACAGACTGACAGAGAAGATAGTCCACATGTAGCCCTGGACCAGAGCTAGCCTGCAACAGACTGAAAGGGAAGACAGTCCACATGTATCCCTGGACCAGAGCTAGCCTCCAATAGACTGACAGAGAAGATAGTCCACATGTAGCCCTGGAACAGAGCTAGTCTCCAACAGACTGACAGGAAAGAATAGTCCACATGTATCCCTGGACCGCAGCTAGCCTCCAATAGACTGACAGAGAAGATAGTCCACATGTATCCCTGGACCAGAGCTAGTCTCCAACAGACTGACAGGAAAGAATAGTCCACATGTATCCCTGGACCAGAGCTAGCCTCCAATAGACTGACAGAGAAGATAGTCCACATGTATCCCTGGACCAGAGCTAGTCTCCAACAGACTGACAGGAAAGAATAGTCCACATGTATCCCTGGACCAGAGCTAGCCTCCAATAGACTGACAGAGAAGATAGTCCACATGTATCCCTGGACCAGAGCTAGTCTCCAACAGACTGACAGGAAAGAATAGTCCACATGTATCCCTGGACCAGAGCTAGCCTCCAATAGACTGACAGAGAAGATAGTCCACATGTAGCCCTGGACCAGAGCTAGCCTCCCATAGACTGACAGAGAAGATAGTCCACATGTAGCCCTGGACCAGAGCTAGCCTCCAATAGACTGACAGAGAAGATAGTCCACATGTAGCCCTGGACCAGAGCTAGCCATAGGGACTTGTCGTATTAGTTTATGTTACATCATATCACAGATGAGTAATGTGCTTAGTTATATGTTCATCATAATCTCAGCACCCAGAACAGTATCTTGAATGCAGGCTTGCTAGCTATATGATTGCCAATCTTTTACAAGATACTATATACATAAAAGCAGACAGTCAATGGGTGTACACTGTTAAGTCAGAGCCCTTACAGTAAATCCAGGATTTGGTCAAACATGACAGAGATATTACAACCTTGGCAGGTAGGTTCAAAAGTAGGTTCAAATGAATACTGTAGCTTTCTCTGAGAAGAAAGCTACAGTATTCCTCAGGAAAAGGCTTTAGGGAAGCACTCAGAACAGAAACGTGTTAGAAATGAACATAAAGCACCAGGGATGAAGGAGGATACTTCAAAGACAGCAAGTCTCAACGGGAGGAGGAAGCTGTAATCCTTACTGGCAGGGGTGTTACTGGCAGTGGTGATTTTCTTTACGTGTCGTGCCATGTTGAGCTCTCCTGGATCAGCAAGAAGACCAGAGTGATACTAGTTCCATGCATCCAGATTCCAGAGATACTCACATCCCCTGAATGGTCATGCCAGTCTAGTCAGGACAGCTAATCTCTCTCTCTTCTCTCTCTCTTAGGAGGAGAGACTTACATCACCATAGTATGTAATCCATTATCGCTGAGCTATCAATGCACATATTAACACTGGATCTGAAAACAAACTACCTATGTTATGATCTCTCTCACAATCAGCATCAGTATCACTATCAGCATCACGATCACTATCAATATGACTATCACTTTCACTATGATGATCAGCATCTATCACTGTCACTGTCACTATGATGATCAGTATCTATCACTGTCACTGTCACTACAACGATCAGCATCTATCACTGTCACTGGCACTATTACGATCAGAATCTATCACTGTCACTGTCACTATGATGATCAGTATCTATCACTGTCACTGTCACTATGATGATCAGCATCTATCACTGTCACTGTCACTATTACAATCAGCATCTATCACTGTCACTATGACAATCAGCATCTATCACTGTCACTATTATGATCAGCATCTATCACTTTCACTGTCACTATGATGATCAGCATCTATCACTGTCACTGTCACTATGATGATCAGCATCTATCACTGTCACTGTCACTATGATGATCAGTATCTATCACTGTCACTGTCACTACAACGATCAGCATCTATCACTGTCACTGGCACTATTACGATCAGAATCTATCACTGTCACTGTCACTATGATGATCAGTATCTATCACTGTCACTGTCACTATGATGATCAGCATCTATCACTGTCACTGTCACTATTACAATCAGCATCTATCACTGTCACTATGACAATCAGCATCTATCACTGTCACTATTATGATCAGCATCTATCACTTTCACTGTCACTATGATGATCAGCATCTATCATGGTCACTATGACGATCAGAATCTATCACTGTCACTGTCACTATGATGAACAGTATCTATCACTGTCACTGTCAGTATTACGATCAGCATCTATCACTGTCACTGTCACTATTACGATCAGTATCTATCATGGTCACTATGACGATCAGAATCTATCACTGTCACTGTCACTATGATGAACAGTATCTATCACTGTCACTGTCAGTATTACGATCAGCATCTATCACTGTCACTGTCACTATTACGATCAGCATCTATCACTGTCACTGTCACTATGATGATCAGCATCTATCACTGTCACTGTCACTGTCACTGTCACTATGATGATCAGTATCTATCACTGTCACTATGATGATCAGTATCTATCACTGTCACTATGATGATCAGCATATATCACTGTCACTGTCACTATGATGATCAGCATCTATCACTGTCACTGTCACTATGATGATCAGTATCTATCACTGTCACTATGATGATCAGCATCTATCACTGTCACTATGATGATCAGCATCTATCACTGTCACTGTCACTATGATGATCAGCATCTATCACTGTCACTGTCACTATGATGATCAGCATCTATCACTGTCACTATGATGATCAGCATCTATCACTGTCACTGTCACTATGATGATCAGCATCTATCACTGTCACTGTCACTATGATGATCAGTATCTATCACTGTCACTATGAAGATCAGTATCTATCACTGTCACTATGATGATCAGTATCTATCACTGTCACTGTCACTATGATGATCAGCATCTATCACTGTCACTATGATGATCAGTATCTATCACTGTCACTGTCACTATGATGATCAGCATATATCACTGTCACTGTCACTATTACAATCAGCATCTATCACTGTCACTATGACAATCAGCATCTATCACTGTCACTATTACGATCAGTATCTATCACTGTCACTGTCACTGTCACTATGATGATCAGCATCTATCACTGTCACTGTCACTATGATGATCAGTATCTATCACTGTCACTATGATGATCAGCATCTATCACTGTCACTGTCACTATGATGATCAGTATCTATCACTGTCACTATGATGATCAGCATCTATCACTGTCACTGTCACTATGATGATCAGTATCTATTACTGTCACTATGATGATCAGCATCTATCACTGTCACTGTCACTATGATGATGAGCATCTATCACTGTCACTGTCACTATGATGATCAGCATCTATCACTGTCACTGTCACTATGATGATCAGCATCTATCACTGTCACTGTCACTATGATGATCAGCATCTATCACTGTCACTGTCACTATGATGATCAGCATTTATCACTGTCACTGTCACTATGATGATCAGCATCTATCACTATCACTGTCACTATGATGATCAGTCACTATGACGATCAGCATCTATCACTGTCACTATGATGATCAGTATCTATCACTGTCACTGTCAATATGATGATCAGCATCTATCATAGTCACTGTCACTATTACAATCAGCATCTATCACTGTCACTATGACAATCCGCATCTATCACTGTCACTGTCACTGTCACTATGATGATCAGCATCTATCACTGTCACTGTCACTATGATGATCAGCATCTATCACTGTCACTGTCACTATGATGATCAATATCTATCACTGTCACTATGATGATCAGCATCTATCACTGTCACTGTCACTATGATGATCAGTATCTATCACTGTCACTATGATGATCAGCATCTATCACTGTCACTGTCACTATGATGATCAATATCTATCACTGTCACTATGATGATCAGCATCTATCACTGTCACTGTCACTATGATGATCAGTATCTATCACTGTCACTATGATGATCAGCATCTATCACTGTCACTGTCACTATGATGATGAGCATCTATCACTGTTACTGTCACTATGATGATCAGTATCTATCACTGTCACTGTCACTATGATGATCAGCATCTATCACTGTCACTGTCACTATTACGATCAGCATCTATCACTGTCACTATGACAATCAGCATCTATCACTGTCACTATTACGATCAGCATCTATCACTGTCACTGTCACTATTACGATCAGTATCTATCACTATCACTGTCACTATTACGATCAGTATCTATCACTGTCAATATTACGATCAGCATCTATCACTGTCACTGTCACTATGATGATCAGCATCTATCACTGTCACTGTCACTGTCACTGTCACTATGATGATCAGTATCTATCACTGTCACTATGATGATCAGTATCTATCACTGTCACTATGATGATCAGCATATATCACTGTCACTGTCACTATGATGATCAGCATCTATCACTGTCACTGTCACTATGATGATCAGTATCTATCACTGTCACTATGATGATCAGCATCTATCACTGTCACTATGATGATCAGCATCTATCACTGTCACTGTCACTATGATGATCAGCATCTATCACTGTCACTGTCACTATGATGATCAGCATCTATCACTGTCACTATGATGATCAGCATCTATCACTGTCACTGTCACTATGATGATCAGCATCTATCACTGTCACTGTCACTATGATGATCAGTATCTATCACTGTCACTATGAAGATCAGTATCTATCACTGTCACTGTCACTATGATGATCAGTATCTATCACTGTCACTGTCACTATGACGATCAGCATCTATCACTGTCACTATGATGATCAGTATCTATCACTGTCACTGTCACTATGATGATCAGCATATATCACTGTCACTGTCACTATTACAATCAGCATCTATCACTGTCACTATGACAATCAGCATCTATCACTGTCACTATTACGATCAGTATCTATCACTGTCACTGTCACTGTCACTATGATGATCAGCATCTATCACTGTCACTGTCACTATGATGATCAGTATCTATCACTGTCACTATGATGATCAGCATCTATCACTGTCACTGTCACTATGATGATCAGTATCTATCACTGTCACTATGATGATCAGCATCTATCACTGTCACTGTCACTATGATGATCAGTATCTATTACTGTCACTATGATGATCAGCATCTATCACTGTCACTGTCACTATGATGATGAGCATCTATCACTGTCACTGTCACTATGATGATCAGCATCTATCACTGTCACTGTCACTATGATTATCAGCATCTATCACTGTCACTGTCACTATGATGATCAGCATCTATCACTGTCACTGTCACTATGATGATCAGCATTTATCACTGTCACTGTCACTATGATGATCAGCATCTATCACTATCACTGTCACTATGATGATCAGTCACTATGACGATCAGCATCTATCACTGTCACTATGATGATCAGTATCTATCACTGTCACTGTCAATATGATGATCAGCATCTATCATAGTCACTGTCACTATTACAATCAGCATCTATCACTGTCACTATGACAATCCGCATCTATCACTGTCACTGTCACTGTCACTATGATGATCAGCATCTATCACTGTCACTGTCACTATGATGATCAGCATCTATCACTGTCACTGTCACTATGATGATCAATATCTATCACTGTCACTATGATGATCAGCATCTATCACTGTCACTGTCACTATGATGATCAGTATCTATCACTGTCACTATGATGATCAGCATCTATCACTGTCACTGTCACTATGATGATCAATATCTATCACTGTCACTATGATGATCAGCATCTATCACTGTCACTGTCACTATGATGATCAGCATCTATCACTGTCACTATGATGATCAGCATCTATCACTGTCACTGTCACTATGATGATGAGCATCTATCACTGTTACTGTCACTATGATGATCAGTATCTATCACTGTCACTGTCACTATGATGATCAGCATCTATCACTGTCACTGTCACTATTACGATCAGCATCTATCACTGTCACTATGACAATCAGCATCTATCACTGTCACTATTACGATCAGCATCTATCACTGTCACTGTCACTATTACGATCAGTATCTATCACTATCACTGTCACTATTACGATCAGTATCTATCACTGTCAATATTACGATCAGCATCTATCACTGTCACTGTCACTCCCTGCCTATAGACAGAGACTAAAACAGGAAGCTCCCACTCTCAGGTCTGGTCAATGCTGGTCTGACCAATCTGTTTCCACGCTTCAAGACTGCTTTGATCACGTGGATTGGGATATGTTCCGCATTGCGTCAAACAACAACATTGACGAATACGCTGATTCGGTGAGCGAGCGGACCAGGATGTCTTGCTTCGCCGATCAAGTGCATCGGCGATGTTGTACCCACAGCAACTATTAAAACATTCCCAAACCAGAAACCGTGGATTGATGGCAGCATTCCCGCGAAACTGAAAGCGTGAACCACTACTTTTCACCAGGGCAAGGTGACCGGAAACATGACCGAATACAAACAGTGTAGCTATTCCCTCCGCAAGGCAATCAAACAAGCTAAGCGTCAGTATAGAGACAAAGTAGAGTCGCAATTCAATGGCTCAGACACAAGAGGTATGTGGCAGGGTCTACAGTCAACCACAGATTACAAAAAGAAAACCAGCCCCGTCGGTCGCGGACCAGGATGTCTTGCTCCCAGACAACATCTTTGCTCGCTTTGAGGACAATACAGTGCCACTGACACGGCCCACTACCAAAAACCTGCAGACTCTCCTTCACTGCAGCCGACGTGAGTAAAACATTTAAACGTGTTAACCCTCGCAAGGCTGCAGGCCCAGACAGCATCCCCAGCCGCATCCTCAGAGCATACACAGACCATCTGGCTGGTGTGTTTACGGACATATTCAATCAATCCTTATCCCAGTCTGCTGTTCCCACATGCTTCAAGAGGGCCACCATTGTTCCTGTTCCCAAGAAAGCTAAGGTAACTGAGCTAAACGACTACCGCCCCGTAGCACTCACTTCCGTCATCATGAAGTGCTTTGAGAGACTAGTCAAGGACCATATCACCTCCACCCTACCTGACACCCTAGACCCACTCCAATTTGCTTACCGCCCCAATAGGTCAACAGATGACGCAATCGCAACCACACTGCACACTGCCCTAACCCATCTGGACAAGAGGAATACCTATGTGAGAATGCTGTTCATCGACTACAGCTCAGCATTTAACACCATAGTGCCCTCCAAGCTCGTCATCAAGCTCGAGACCCTGGGTCTCGACCCCGCCCTGTGCAACTGGGTACTGGACTTCCTGACGGGCCGCCCCCAGGTGGTGAGGGTAGGTATCAACATCTCCACCCCGCTGATCCTCAACACTGGGGCCCTACAAGGGTGTGTTCTGAGCCCTCTCCTGTACTCCTTGTTCACCCACGACTGCATGGCCATGCACGCCTCCAACTCAATCATCAAGTTTGCAGATGACACTACAGTGGTAGGCTTGATTACCAACAACGACGAGACGGCCTACAGGGAGAAGGTGAGGGCCCTCGGAGTGTGGTGTCAGGAAAATAACTTCACACTCAACGTCAACAAAACAAAGGAGATGATCATGGACTTCAGGAAACAGCAGAGGGAGCACCCCCCTTTCCACATCGACGGGACAGTAGTGGAGAGGGTAGTAAGTTTTAAGTTCCTCGGCGTACACATCACGGACAAACTGAGTTGGTCCACCCACACAGACAGCATGGTGAAGAAGGCGCAGCAGCGCCTCTTCAAACTCAGGAGGCTGAAGAAATTTGGCTTGTCACCAAAAGCACTCACAAACCACCACCTGGTACGGCAACTGCTCCGCCCACAACCGTAATGCTCTCCAGAGGGTAGTGAGGTCTGCACAACGCATCACCTGGGGCAAACTACCTGCCCTCCAGGACATCTATACCACCCGATGTCACAGGAAGGCCATAAAGATCATCAAGGACAACAGCCACCGAGCCACTGCATGTTCACCCCGCTATCATCCAAAAGGCGAGGTCAGTACAGGTGCATCAAAGCAGGGACCGAGAGACTGAAAAACAGCTTCTATCTCAAGCTCATCAGACTGTTACAGAGCCATCACTAACATTGAGTGGCTGCTGCCAACATACCGACTCAACTCCAGCCACTTTAATAATGGAAAAATTGATGTAAAAAATGTATCACTAGCCACTTTAAACAATGCTACTTAATACAATGTTCACATACCCTACATTACTCATCTCATATGTATATACTGTACTCGATACCATCTACTGCATCTTGCCTATGCCGTTCTGTACCATCACTCATTCACATATTTTTATGTACATATTCTTCATCCCTTTACAATTGTGTGTATAAGGTAGTTGTTGTGAAATTGTTAGGTTAGATTACTCGTTGGTTATTACTGCATTGTCGGAACTAGAATCACAAGCATTTCGCTACTCTCGCATTAACAGTGGGTGGGGTTATATCCTTCCTGTTTGGCCCTGCCTGGGGGTATCATCGGATGGGGCCACAGTGTCTCCTGACCCCTCCTGTCTCAGCCTGCAGTATTTATGCTGCAGTAGTTTATGTGTCGGGGAGCTAGGGTCAGTTTGTTATATCTGGAGTACTTCTCCTGTCTTATCCGGTGTCCTGTGTGAATTTACGTATGCTCTCTCTAATTCTCTTTTTCTCTCTTTCTTTCTCTCTCTCGGAGGACCTGAGCCCTAGGACCATGCCTCAGGACTACCTGGCATGATGACTCCTTGCTCTCCCCAGTCCACCTGGCCATGCTGCTGCTCCAGTTTCAACTGTTCTGCATGCGGCTATGGAATCCTGACCTGTTCACCGGATGTGCTACCTGGCCCAGACCTGCTGTTTTCAACTCTCTAGAGACAGCAGGAGTGGTAGAGATACTCTTAATGATCGGCTATGAAAAGCCAACTGACATTTACTCCTGACGTGCTGACTTGCTGCACCCTCGACAACTACTGTGATTATTATTATTTGACCATGCTGGTCATTTATGAACATTTGAACATCTTGGCCATGTTCTGTTATAATCTCCACCCGGCACAGCCAGAAGAGGACTGGCCCCCCCTCATAGCCTGGTTCCTCTCTTTTTGCAGGGAAAGAGATATAATCCCATATCCCCGTCCCTTCTTCCAGAGAGAACAAGGGAGGGGGTCATGAAACTTTCAACTGGACACTACTACAACACTGCACTGATATGTATAGGTTAACAAGTCCATACAGAAACATAACATCTAAGTTTATTGGTCGCATACATAGATTTGCAGATGTTATCGCAAGGATCAATACAGGATTAAGATTGAATCCTACTACACCGGCTCTGACACTCGTCGGATGTGGCAGGGCTTGAAAACTATTACGAACTAGAAAGGGAAACCCAGACGTGAGCTGCCCAGTGACGTGAGCCTACCAGACGAGCTAAATGCCTTTTATGCTCGACTGTGTGATAACGCTCTTGGTAGCCGATGTGAGCAAGACCTTTAACAGGTCAACATTCACAAAGCCGTGGGGCCAGATGGATTACCAGGACGTGTACTCCGAGCATGAGCTGACCAAATGGCAAGTGTCTTCACTGACATTTTCAACCTCTCCCTGACTGAGTCTGTAATACCTACATGTTTCAAACAGACCACCATAGTCCCTGTGCCCAAGGAAGCGAAGATAACCTGTCAAAATGATTACCGCCCATAGCACTCACGTCAGTAGCCATGAAGTGCTTTGAAAGGCTGGTCATGGCTCACATCAACAGCATCCTCCCAGATACCCTAGACACACTCCAATTCGCATACCGCCCCAACAGATACAAAGATGACGCAATCTCAATCACACTCCACACTGTCCTTTCCCACCTGGACAAAAGGAACACCTATGTGAGAATGCTGATCATTGACTACAACTCAGCGTTCAACACCATAGAGCCCATGAAGCTCATCACTAAGCTAAGGACCCTGGGACTAAACACCTCCCTCTGCAACTGGATCCTGGACTTCCTGACGGGCTGCCCCCAGGTAGTAAGGGTAGGCAACAACACATCTGCCACGCTGATCCTTAACACTGGGCCCCCCCAGGGGTGTGTACTTAGTCTCCTCCTGTACTCCCTGTTCACCCATGACTGCGTGGCCAAACCCGACTCCAACACCATCACTAAGTGTGCTGACGACACAACAGTGGTAGTGGTAGGCCTGATCACCGACAACAATGAGACAGCCTACAGGGAGGAGGTCAGAGACCTGGCAGTGTGGTGCCAGGACAACAACCTCTCCATCAATGTGAGCAAGACAAAGGAGCTGATCGTGGACTACAGGAAAAGGCAGGCCGAACAGGCCCCCATTAACATCAACGGGGCTGTAGAAGAGCAGGTCGAGAGTTTCAAGTTCCTTAGTGTCCACATCACCAACAATCTATCATGGTCCGATCACACCAAGACAGTCGTGAAGAGGGCATGACAAAACCTTTTCCCCCTCAGGAGAAGGAAAAGATTTAGCATGGGTCCCCAGATCCTCAAAAAGTTCTACAGCTGCACCATTGAGAGCACTGGTTGCATCACCGCCTGGTATGGCAACTGCTCGGCATCTGATTGTGCGCTACAGAGGGTAGTGCGACCTTTTGCCACATTTCAGGCTTCAAACATAAAGATATAAAACTGTATTGTTTTGTGAAGAATCAACAACAAGTGGGACACAATCATGAAGTGGAACGACATTTATTGGATATTTCAAACTTTTTTAACAAATCAAAAACTGAAAAATTGGGCGTGCAAAATTATTCAGCCCCCTTAAGTTAATACTTTGTAGCGTCACCTTTTGCTGCGATTACAGCTGTAAGTCGCTTGGGGTATGTCTCTATCAGTTTTGCACATCGAGAGACCGAATTTTTTTTCCCATTCCTCCTTGCAAAACAGCTCGAGCTCAGTGAGGTTGGATGGAGAGCATTTGTGAACAGCAGTTTTCAGTTCTTTCCACAGATTCTCGATTGGATTCAGGTCTGGACTTTGACTTGGCCATTCTAACACCTGGATATGTTTATTTTTGAACCATTCCATTGTAGATTTTGCTTTATGTTTTGGATCATTGTCTTGTTGGAAGACAAATCTCCGTCCCAGTCTCAGGTCTTTTGCAGACTCCATCAGGTTTTCTTCCAGAATGGTCCTGTATTTGGCTCCATCCATCTTCCCATCAATTTTAACCATCTTCCCTGTCCCTGCTGAAGAAAAGCAGGCCCAAGCCATGATGCTGCCACCACCATGTTTGACAGTGGGGATGGTGTGTTCAGGGTGATGAGCTGTGTTGCTTTTACGCCAAACATAACGTTTTGCATTGTTGCCAAAAAGTTCAATTTTTGTTTCATCTGACCAGAGCACCTTCTTCCACATGTTTGGTGTGTCTCCCAGGTGGCTTGTGGCAAACTTTAAACAACACTTTTTATGGATATCTTTAAGAAATGGCTTTCTTCTTGCCACTCTTCTATAAAGGCCAGATTTGTGCAATATACGACTGATTGTTGTCCTATGGACAGAGTCTCCCACCTCAGCTGTAGATCTCTGCAGTTCATCCAGAGTGACCGTGGGCCTCTTGGCTGCATCTCTGATCAGTCTTCTCCTTGTATGAGCTGAAAGTTTAGAGGGACGGCCAGGTCTTGGTAGATTTGCAGTGGTCTGATACTCCTTCCATTTCAATATTATCGCTTGCACAGTGCTCCTTGGGATGTTTAAAGCTTGGGAAATCTTTTTGTATCCAAATCCGGCTTTAAACTTCTTCACAACAGTATCTCGGACCTGCCTGGTGTGTTCCTTGTTCTTCATGATGCTCTCTGCACTTTTAACGGACCTCTGAGACTATCACAGTGCAGGTGCATTTATACGGAGACTTGATTACACACAGGTGGATTGTATTTATCATCATTAGTCATTTAGGTCAACATTGGATCATTCAGAGATCCTCACTGAACTTCTGGAGAGAGTTTGCTGCACTGAAAGTAAAGGGGCTGAATAATTTTGCACGCCCAATTTTTCCGTTTTTGATTTGTTAAAAAAGTTTGAAATATCCAATAAATGTCGTTCCACTTCATGATTGTGTCCCACTTGTTGTTGATTCTTCACAAAAAAATACAGTTTGATATCTTTATGTTTGAAGCCTGAAATGTGGCAAAAGGTTGCAAAGTTCAAGGGGGCCGAATACTTTCGCAAGGCACTGTATATAATAGGCGGTGTCAGAGGAAAGACCATAAAATTGTCAGACTCCAATCACCCAAATCATAGACTGTTCTCCCTGCTGCCGCACTGCAAGCGATACTGGAGCTCCAAGTCTAGGACCAAAAGGCTCCTTAACAGCGTCTACCCCCAAGCCATAAGACTGCTGAACAATTAATCAAATGGCCACCGGACCCCTTCCCCCAGCGCCTCCATTTGTTTTGTACACTGATGCTACTCGCTGTTTATTATCTATGCATAGTCAGTTCACCCCTACCTATATGTACAAATGACCTCGACTAACCTGTACCCCCGCACACTGACTCGGTACCAGTTCCCCCTGTATATAGCCTCGTTATTGTTATGTTATTGTGTTACTTTGTATTATTTTTTACTTTAGTTTATTTGGGAAATATTTTCTTAACTCTTCTTGAACTGCACTGTTGGTTAACGGCTTATAAGTAAGCATTTCACAGTAAGGTCTACACTTGTTGTATTCGGCGCATGTGACAAATAAAGTTTGCTTGTGTTTCTAGCTCCAACAGTGCAGTAATACAAAATAAATCAAATTTAAAAAATACACACATACACTGAATAGTGTGTGCAGCACACACACATGCGCACACAGGCATATAGGCAGGCATCACACATAATCTCACCTCAGAAATGTTTATTCTAGGTTCAAGGAGTTTACTCATTCAGCATATGCACATACGCCTACACACACGTGCTAAGGGCATATTCAGACCATATAGAGAAAATGGATGTAGTGGGTTTGTATGTAGTGTATCAACTCTCTGTCTCAGGCTCAACGTTAATCAGATTTGGTCGTCGATCAGTAGAAAAACTCCACTTTAACCTCAGTGACAAACTCTGGAGTCAATAGACCATGACAGAGAGAAGAAATAGGGAGCTTGTTTATTTTTCATTGACTGTTCATCAGTGTGTGTGCGTGCATCTGTGTGTGTGTGTGTGTGTGTGTGTGTGTGTGTGTGTGTGTGTGTGTGTGTGTGTGTGTGTGCGTGTGTGTGTGGCATCATTCCTCTCTCTCGGACTGTAATCTGACTGTATTAATCTGTTGTTTGAACTCTTTAAGCACAGACTGTCTATCACATCTGCTCTCTTCACCCTTCTAAAGCTCTGCTATTTATAAATCCTCCCTCATACTCTCTCTTTCCTCTTTCCTTTCGATCTGTCATTGGAATGCAATTCCTCCAGCAGAACCTAGTTCTAGTTCTTCCCAATCCTCCAGAACAGTATATCCATCCTCTCCTTCTGCCAAAAATATCCTTTGAATATTCTCCATTTCTTTTCTCCAAACGCAAACTCGGTTTTGGTTCTCTCTTGTTCTCACTCAACAGCTGGGAAAGCACTTCATTGGAATGTAAATAGTCATATAGTCAGCAGTTTCTGAGGTTCCATATCACTGTTAATATCGAACCATTACCATCGAACCATTACCACTAACTACACAATGTACAATGATGGTACAGAACATTCCATAAAATCGAATGAAGATGAACGATGTACACACACACCTACACCTATATACACACACCTACACCTATATACACACATCACCATAGACAAACTGGTAGCAGTACCAGGATATAAAGACAGTCAATGTGCAGCACATTCTGACTGAGAGAAAGAGAGCGAAAGTGACATGAGCACATGGACTCCAAATTCACAGTGAATGAAAAATAGCACTGACAATGGTAGTACAACTACATTCCTGGTGAATCCTATGCACATGAGTGGGGGAGGATTTGAGACGAACATGAAAGAAATGTCCAGAACATCACTCAGAAGATGAGAAAGATCAGAGGGAGGATAGGTTAAGGGATAGAAGGAACAAAGAGAAGGGAGGTAAAGTCAGTCCTACCTGCTGTGTGTCGTCTCCCATCCAACCAGAGCAAGGCATCGGGAGAGACACAATGAAGGGAGGAAAGGATGGAGCGGTAGAGAGAGAGAAAGAATAGGCAAAATCCCAGTCCTTGCGTCATCTGAGAAAATTGGCAGATTAATAAAACAGCTTGGATCTCTGAGTCCCCTCGCTTGCTCCTTACTCTCTCTCCCTCACTCTCTCTATTTCTAGTTCTCTTTATGCTTCTTTTCTACTCCCTCTCTGAATTCCTAAGTTGAGTTGTTCCTCAAGGTCAGTGTCTAGTGATAGACTACTAGCTCCTGATCAGCTGTATTCCAGCCACTAGCTTTCCCTTGTTTTGGTTCTTTTAAGTGCTCATTTGGAAAGAACTTTGGGCTGATAATACACAAATAAATGTTTATTGTCACTATAATCATTACCATAGAGAGTGAGAGTAGGCTGTGGAGGGAGGGAGACAAAGTGAGAGAGAGATTTAGAGAGAGAAAATGAGCTAGCAGTAAGAGACAGTTGAAAGAGAGTGGGAGTGAGGTTTCGTCCCAATATTCTCTCCTTCCACCTGAAGTGTACACTTGATCACTACTCCCGACAAATTTAAAAGTAATGTTTTGGAGTAGGCACACTAGAGGGAGTTTCCATATGCCAGTCATTTCCTTATAAATCCATGAAGGGACGTGAACAAGTGCACACTCCTGGAGGAAGGAGAGATTATTAAGATGCAGAGTTACCTCATACTCATTAGTCATGTCAATCAATGGCTAACGCTTGACTTCTGATGCATCCAGGTGTACCTCCACCCTTCCACTTGGGGGCGATAAAGGGCAGGGAAACATTGATTCTACCTTCGCTAGTAGGTACGTAGAAGATAGAAGTTGCCCTTAACCACAGATCAGGATCAGTCACCCCATACTCCAATCATGAATAGAAGTGAGATTTGCATTTGAGCATCAGATGTACAATAATATCTATAATAATGCTGAAATTAATGATACAGCAACAGTTATGTAATTGCGTACTAGCATTTTATTACAGAAATGGAATAAGGAACAATCCCTATTGTGTTATTTAAAAAAACATTCAAAGTCATTACTATGCAATTAAAGTGAAATAGCCATGATGTCAGTAGTGTTACTGAACAGACCAAGCACTATGTCAACCAAGCACTATGTCAACCAAGCACTATGTCAACCAATCACTATGTCATCCAAGCACTATGTCAACCAAGCACTACGTCAACCAAGCACTATGTCAACCAAGCACTATGTCAACCAACCACTATGTCAACCAAGCACTACGTCAACCAAGCACTATGTCAACCAAGCACTATGTCAACCAAGCACTATGTCAACCAAGCACTATGTCAACCAATCACTATGTCATCCAAGCACTATGTCAACCAAGCACTACGTCAACCAAGCACTATGTCAACCAAGCACTATGTCAACCAAGCACTACGTCAACCAAGCACTACGTCAACCAAGCACTATGTCAACCAAGCACTATGTCAACCAAGCACTACGTCAACCAAGCACTATGTCAACCAAGCACTACGTCAACCAAGCACTATGTCAACCAAGCACTATGTCAACCAAGCACTACGTCAACCAAGCACTACGTCAACCAAGCACTATGTCAACCAAGCACTATGTCAACCAAGCACTACGTCAACCAAGCACTATGTCAACCAAGCACTATGTCAACCAACCACTACGTCAACCAAGCACTATGTCAACCAAGCACTATGTCAACCAAGCACTATGTCATCCAACCACTATGTCAACCAAGCACTATGTCAACCAAGCACTATGTCAACCAAGCACTATGTCAACCAAGCACTACATCAACCAAGCACTATGTCAACCAAGCACTATGTCAACCAATCACTATGTCAGCGTTATTAAAGCAGTGTGTGCTACATTCTGTCTTGTGTGACATAATAACAAGTCCGTGACAATGACAGTGTAACAAGGTACAAGGGATAAGGATAATGACAGGGTGATGTAAGTAAGCGCATCACAGAAACCCCTGACCTCTGCTCTGTATGCATACACACGTACATGCAATGTCACATGGCTGACACACCTTCTGACACAGAGACACACAAATCCTCTGCCAAATGCAAAGATCCACACACAAACCTCCTACAACACACACAAACACACGCACACATGAACCGTCTACACAGACACACACGCACACACACACAGACATTCATACACACATACACACATACACACACACACACACACACCCTGTCCTGTGGGACTGACAGATGGAAAGGGGCAGAGGAACAGAACAGGGACGGAGGCTTGTGGAATTGGGCCTGTCCTTCCTTTGTTCAGTGGGTACGCTGTAAGTCTATCCTCTACTAATTGCCAGAGCGGTTCACATACAAAGTCTGCCTGTGAAACCCTATACTGCCGGGTGTCGTTCGGTGAGTAAAGTTTACAATGTGTAACAATGTTCCTCTGGCAGAAAGAGAGAGGGAGAAAAGACAGATGGATAAGGGGATGGAGAGAAAAGGCCGGAGATGTACGCATAACGGAGAAGTGGAGATGCATAAGGGAGAGATAGAATCGAGGTACAAACATGAAGAGACATCATATTTTGCATTGATACCGTTATGAGTGAGAATCAACTGTCAACTACAGTATATACAGATCTAGGATCTTCATTTGATCACCCTGTTGCAGGAGAACTTGTAGTGTATTTGAGGTTTAAAAAGACTTCTGAAGTTTGTAATTTCCACTTAGAAATGTCACACTTGATTTTGACTTACGAAAAATACACTGCTCAAAAAAATAAAGGGAACACTTAAACAACACAATGTAATTCCAAGTCAATCACACTTCTGTGAAATCAAACTGTCCACTTAGGAAGCAACACTGATTGACAATACATTTCACATGCTCTTGTGCAAATGAAATAGACAACAGGTGGAAATTATAGGCAATTAGCAAGACACCCCCAATAAAGGAGTGGTTCTGCAGGTGGTGACCACAGACCACTTCTCAGTTCCCTATGCTTCCTGGCTGATGTTTTGGTCACTTTTGAATGCTGCCGGTGCTTTCACTCTAGTGGTAGCATGAGACGGAGTCTACAATCCACACAAGTGGCTCAGGTAGTGCAGCTCATCCAGGATGGCACATCAATGCGAGCTGTGGCAAGAAGGTTTTCTGTGTCTGTCAGCGTAGTGTCCAGAGCATGGAGGCGCTACCAGGAGACAGGCCAGTACATCAGGAGACGTGGAGGAGGCCGTAGGAGGGCAACAACCCAGCAGCAGGACCGCTACCTCCGCATTTGTGCAAGGAGGAGCAGGAGAAGCACTGCCAGAGCCCTGCAAAATGACCTCCAGCAGGTCACAAATGTGCATGTGTCTGCTCAAACGGTCAGAAACAGACTCCGTGAGGGTGGTATGAGGGCCCGACGTCCACAGGTGGGGGTTGTGCTTACAGCCCAACACCGTGCAGGACATTTGGCATTTGCCAGAGAACACCAAGATTGGCAAATTCGCCACTGGCGCCCTGTGCTCTTCACAGATGAAAGCAGGTTCACACTGAGCACATGTGACAGACGTGACGTGAGTCTGGAGACGCCGTGGAGAACATTCTGCTGCCTGCAACATCCTCCAGCATGACCTGTTTGGTGGTGGGTCAGTCATGGTGTGGGGTGGCATTTCTTTGGGGGGCAGCACAGCCCTCCATGTGCTCGCCAGAGGTAGCCTGACTGCCATTAGGTACTGAGATGAGATCCTCAGACCCCTTGTGAAACCATATGCTGGTGCGGTTGGCCCTGGGTTCCTCCTAATACAAGACAATGCTAGACCTCATGTGGCTGGAGTGTGTCAGCAGTTCCTGCAAGAGGAAGGTATTGATGCTATGGACTGGCCCGCCCGTTCCCCAGACCTGAATCCAATTGAGCACATCTGGAACATCATGTCTCGCTCCATCCACCAGGCCACACACACTACTGAGCCTAATTTTGACTTGTTTTAAGGACATTACATCAAAGTTGGATCAGCCTGTAGTGTGGTTTTCCACTTTGAGTGTGACTCCAAATCCATGGGTTGATACATTTGATTTCCATTGATGATTTTTGTGTGATTTTGTTGTCAGCACATTCAACTATGTAAAGAAAAAAGTATTTAATAAGAATATTTCATTCATTCAGATCTAGGATGTGTTATTTGAGTGTTTCCTTTATTTTTTTGAGCAGTGTATATTAACCCCTACAAAATGTACATTACAGTTTTTTTCGATTGCTTAACGACAGTGGGCACAACTGGAGTCACATGTGCAAAACTCTAACTACAGTCTGCACTACCAACAGTCACCTGAGCTAAACAGTTCACATCACCTGCAAAACTCATTCCAAGCAACACAACTCTTAACACATGGCTCAAAACACGCTCAGTGCAGCCAAACACTATGCACAACCCTCACTGAGATAACACACACTGTCACTCAGAACACACTGAGAGTAAAAACACAAGCATCAAAATACAAACTTTTGATCTTTACAATTTCAGTGACTTCATACAAAGTAATATTTTCTTCAAAGAAAAGAGTGACATTCTTTCACATGATTTATTAAATTTTTTAGAACATAACAATTCTTTAAGGTAAATGAAAATGAGCAGTTTGCTTCAATAGTCTGTAGTAATTTACGGAATTACATAATGAGAAAAAAAAGGTAGAAACTAAAAGTACATACTGTAATTCGAACAAATAATTGAGGGGCTAATCCTGCCTCTCTCTAGCATCAGGCCACAGGTTTTCTTCAACATCACATCTAATGTTTTCTCTTGCCATGCACCTGGGGAAGAACCTTCTGGAGTGCCTTATCCATCCCTGGCAGTCCTCTGGACTCGTGTCCTCACATCCGGCACGCATGGCTTCCAAAAGAGACATTTGGTCATGTGGGTGGTGACCAAACACTTTCCACCTCCAGGCAGAGAAAAACTCCTCTATTGGGTTGAGGAAGGGTGAATATGCAGGCAGGTACAAAACCATAAATCTGTAATGTGCTGCAAACCAATCTGTGACAGCTGCAGAGTGGTGAAAAGCAACGTTATCGCAAACTATGACAAAAACTTGTTTTTTTTTTACTGGCTCCCCCTGTTCTGCTGGCACTAGCTGAGCATAGAGCTGTTCTAGGAACAGTGTTGTATCGGCCAATGAGTGGTGTGTTGAGAAGCAAACCATCATTGGCCATTGCAGCACACATGGTGATATTTCCCCCCCTTTGGCCTGGAACCTCCACAGTGGCCCTTTGACCTATAACATTCCTTCCTCTGCGCCGTGTTTTGGCAAGGTTAAATCCAGCTTCATCGATAAATACAAATGAATGTGGTCTTTCCAGTGCTTCCACCTCCATTACTCTCTGAAAAACAGTAAGTACACAGTTTTACTGTAGAAATGCTAGTGTTTTTTTTTACTGTAAATATTTTGTATAGCTGTGTACGTAACCTCAGACGTCTTACCTGGACATATTGGTATCTTTGCTCTTTTACCCGTTCACTGTTTCTCTCGAACGGTACAGTGTATAACTGTTTCATTGTAACTTGGTGTTTCTTTAGGACTCGAGCAATAGTTGTTGTGCTGACAGAATTAACATTTTCAAATATATCATTATCAGCCAGCACTCTATCTTGAATCTCCCGCAGTTTTATTGCATTGTTGACAACAACCATGTCAACAATAGCATTTTCCTGCACATCTGAAAATATTTTTCCTCTTCCCCCTGTTGGGGGCAGCCTTTGGGTCCTGTTGTAAAAATATATTTTACAGTCAAACTTACTGTAATATATATCTGTGTAAATATTCTATAATTGCAATACAAAATAGATTCCTGTAATGTTTTCATTTACTGTAAGGATGTAACTCTCACCTGATGGAAAATTCGCATTACAGATGCCACTGTGGATCTTTGCAGATTGGGTTACACCCTCAACCCTGCCTCTCTCAATGAGAGACCATGGTTCACGACATGGTCTATAAGTGTAGCCCTTATTTCATCTGAAATAACAGCTCTTTGTCTTCTTTGTCTTCCTCCACGCATCCGCCCTCTCCCTGCCACCCTTCTCCCTCCACGAACCCATCTTCCTTGTTCCATTTCCAAAATGAGTCTTTCTGAGCTCTACCTATATATACTGTAATATGTGTGTGTGTTCACTAACAAGTCTAAAACAAGACACCTGCTTAGCCTTTCAGCTGAAATTGCAATCAGCAGTGTTTGAAAGGCACAAGGCTGAAATCTATTCCGTTTTGAATGTGTGGTTCACAGTTTTGACAGCAGTGTGTTAGCATTTGAACAAAGTGCTGTAAATCCACAGTGTTGTGCAGGTTGTGGTTAAAGTCATGGGATAAGTGTGTAGAGTTTTGAAAACTGTGTTCAAGCAATGAAAAACGAACTAGAGTTTGGTCCACATGAACTGCTGCTGTGCAGACTGTAGTTAGAGTTTTGCACATGTGACTCCAGTTGTGTCCACTGTCGTTTAGCAATCGAAAAAAACTGTAATAATAATCCACATAATATTTCCCATTTCCTGTTCCTGCAGGATTATTTTCCTGCTGTGGCAAACTGTCTCAAATTAAGATCCTACATCTGTAGCGTGGGTTGCCAGATAATGAATGTAATGCAGAGCCCTCTCTCCCCTCAGCTCTAGTTTCTCTCCCATTCAAACCTGTTTCTCATTAAGGATTAAACTGAAGTTAGTCCTCTGTTCCCATAATTAAGACATTCCTTACATCCAACTCCTCAGATTTTTTTTAGTTCCCCTAGCTCTCTCGCTCTCCCACACTTTCTCCCAAAGGTGAATATCACATACAGGATATAGACTTTCTGTGTGTTCGTGTAGCTCAGTTAAATGTTTTTATGAGTGAGTATGTGTATAAATGTTTTAATGAGTTTGTGTGTGTGTGTGTGTGTGTGTGTGTGTGTGTGTGTGTGTGTGTGTGTGTGTGTGTGTGTGTGTGTGTGTGCGTTTGTGTGTGTGTGTTTCAGTGGCGGCTCCTCGGAGGAGAAAGGGGAGGACTCTGTGAATTTCATAAAAATGAAAATAGTGAAACATTAAGAAAGTTATCCTTTTTTAGATAAAACTATACTAAATGTTACCAAATAACTGATTAAAACACACTGTTTTGCATTGAAGGTCTGCGGTAGCCTTTTCACCCCCTTCCATAGACTTACACAGTAATTATGACTACTTCCGGAGGACGTCATCCAACCTATCAGAGCTCTTGCAGCATGAACTGATATGTTGTCCATCCAAACAAAGGATCAGAGAAAGATTGCATAAGCTACAGTTAACAATAGCACTGCAGTGCATAAAATGTGATGAGTAGTTGACTCAAAGAGGAGAAAGACTATAGTTGAACAGTTCATTTATTCAAAAATGAAGGAGAAAGAGCAGAGACAAAGAGAGGGAGAGAAATGTTGTTGTATTTCGTTGTATACATAGAGGAACTATATTAATGTAGCTAGCTGGCTAAGGCTATCCAACACTTCCAATTCAGGGTAAGCCGCTGGTGTAACTGCTAAACTGATTGCAGTACACTACTGCATGATTGTACACATGGATTGGATTGATAGTTTCTATGTTGACTATGACATTAGCTAATATGGTGACAACTTTGTATGTTGTGTGCAGTGATTATGGTATGAAGGTTTGACTTGGAGAGGTTTTGTCTACAAGGGAAGGGAAAATGTGAGAGGAGGAGAGCACGTAGATGTGATGATGCTGTTTGTATGGTTGCTATGAAAGTGAACTGTGTGATCAGGGGTGTATTAATTCCGCCAATTCTGTTGCAAAACATTTCTTAAACGGAAGCAAACGCAACAAAACGGTGATGGACCTACCTGAATTTGTCCAATAGAAACTCTCTCTTTTAGTTGCAAAACGTAACGTTTTGAAAACCGTTTGGACTAATGACTACACCCTAGATCAGCTAAAGTGTGCAAGGCGGTATTGAATGTGTCACTGTCTGTCACCTTGATTACTCCAATTTGTCTCTTGACCTGTGCACCTGTTATAAACGTTCATTTGTAGGCTAGGTTGTAGCAACCTCATGATGGGTATAGGGCAAATTTCTGTATCATGCAGTAGCCTAAACCTATCACTGTTACACTGAACTGGGTGGATGGAATATGAATGACAGACAGTCATTCAATATTCTGTAATAGAAATAAGGCCATGCTCATAAAAAAAAGAAGTCTTCTCTAATGTTAAATGGCACCGACCACCACTGGTGTGTTAGTGTGTAGGCTATGTCTGGTCTGCTTTGGAACCCCATCACACAGCCTCTCTGACCCTCCCTTTCCTGTGAAATTCAATTTCAGGCTTGAGTGATTATTCCTCAGATATGTCTGCATTATGGTCAGACGTCTGTGTAGCAGAGCTCACTTACTGCTGGGGGGCGAGGTGAGATGCTCCCCCCTCTCTCCTCCCTACCTCCACCCAGACAGAGCCAGTCACACGTTCATCATGAGATAGTATCCCCCCATCCCCTCAGTGAGCCGACCCTTTACCTCCGTGCCACAGAGGCAGGGTAGTACCGTGACCGGTGAGGGTGACTGGGGCGTTTCCAGGAGTCGCGGGCTAATTGGGTCAGATTGCGGTGAGTGGAGCATTACGCCTGAAATTGGAAACACATGTGGCCGCTCTTCGTACCCAAGTCTGAAAAAGAGGAGGAACGGGGGATGGTGAGGTTCATGAAGAGAGAGTTTAGATGTAGTAAGAGAGTGAGAGTTGAGGAGAGAATGTGAATGGAGAAAGGGGGAATAGTGAGATGTGAGGAGATGAAGTGGACAGTGAGAGGGGAGAGAGACATGATATGAAGGGAGAGAGACATGGAAAGAGAGAGGCAGAGAGACATTAAAATATAGTGGGCGGGTTAGAGAGAGTAGGGGGAGAAGCAAAGAGAGTTAATGAAAGATTGACACAGCCTGGGGGAAAGGGTGAGTTCAATAATTGAAGTTAAGTCTGATGCGTCTGCCTTCATGCCCCTGGTCTCTGGTGGGGGGCAATCAGACTGTGTAACCTCCACCCTGACAGCTCGGCTATTTGCAATAATTGCCACAATTACACTGATATTTGGCTGAGGTAAAATTGACGGGATATTCATTGCTATAGTAATAAATCCATGTTTGATGACATTTTGTGTGAGGAAGAGAAAGATAGACTGTTGAATCTGAAACATTAGGGTTTATTTGGAATTAGATAGACACAGCCTAGGGGTGTGGGAACGTGTATCAGATGATGTTGGTGCATTTCCAGTTGAAAATGTTTCTGGTTTTGGAGGTTATTGGATTGGTGCAAATTGCAATAACATGATTGCATTGTTATGTTTGTTTGTTAATTATTGATGCCAATTAGCTACATGTTGTAACGGAATTCCTCTTCTTCAGAGGAGGAGTAGCAAGGATCAGACCAATGTGCAGCGTGGTAAGTGTCCATAATGATCTATTTAATAAATCAACAGAACACTGAACAAAATAACAAAAGTACAAACAAACAACCGAAACAGTCCCGTATGGTGAAAACACTGACACAGGATACAACCACCCACAAAACACAATAGAAAACAGGCTACCTAAATATGGCTCCCAATCAGAGACAACGACTGACACCTGCCTCTGATTGAGAACCATACTAGGCCAAACACATAGAAATATAACAACAGAACAAAACATAGAAAAACAACATAGAATGCCCACCCCAACTCACCAACTAAAATAAAGACATAAAAAGGAAGTAAGGTCAGAACGTGACACATGTACACGAGATGAATGAAAGACCAATGGATCACGAGAGTCATTTATTTATTTATGACATTTCATGTGTCTGTGTGTGCATTTTAAAATGTGGCATGTATTTAAGCAGCACGGTCTCTACATCTATTAGCAGAGAATGTTTGGATAATGTGATGTGTGTTTCATGTGACAGAAAAATGCTCCAGGTGAAAGGGTGTAAAAGAAGAAGAAGAAGCTATATCTGTGCCTATTGATGTGGTTCTGAGAGAGAGAGAGAGAGAGAGAGAGAGAGAGAGAGAGAAATAACTTTTGTCCCTACATTTGTGTGTGTTGACCTTACTCTCACCGTCTTTGTTTGACTGTCATCTCTGTCAATACCTTGCTAACTCTCTCTCGCTCTCCCTCTCTCACTGATGTAACCTCGGGCCGAAATATCTAAGTGTGCACAGAACAAGTTCAGACAAAAAACTGAGAGAATGGTGGGAGGGTTCCAAAGATTGCCAATGACTGACACTAAATGCTGAGAGGGAGGAATGCCATGAGGGAGACACCGGGGAAGAACAGCAAAGAGGGTGAGGATATGAAGAGGTAATAACATCCCAATCTTATTTTAGGGCTGCTCCTGGATGTGTGAGAGAGACTGAGTGTATTTAATGGAGTGTGTGCGGCTGTGCGCATGTGTGTGTTGGGGGTAAAACAGTAGCAGTCAGTCACAGAGTGCTATCTATCAACATCCCTTTAGGTCTGACTGTATTGACAGTGGTAAGTACCCCCATCTTTGAGTGAGTTCTGCATTTTAGCTAGTTCCACTATACACAACTGACCCGTTTAGCAGTTGGAGTTTGAAAAGTTATTTTCATTCTCCCCCTCTTTCTCTGTCTCCTTTTCTGTCCCCATCTCTCCCATCCCAAAAGTCTTTCATGAGCAGTCTCACAGGGGCAGGGTTGTAACACAAACCTCCTCTCTTTTGTCTCCATTCTTTTCCTTATCCTTTCATCTTTTTAAACATTCATGAAAAAAAGGTTTTAGTGAGATGGAAACCACTACCTTGGTAAAGAAAGAGAGTGTCTGAGAGACGCAGACACAGGGAAAAGGTAAAGCCTTCCTCTGCTCATCTACCAATTTATGGTTTCCTTTTCAACAACAAACTTCAAGGTGGACTGACTCAGTGGACGTGCTGTTCTCCAAGGTTAAAAGAACATAGGCTACATACTCAGCTGGCGCGAAGACCCATCTAGATGAACTGTCTGTCATAACTCCACTGCCTTCACAGTAGCCTAGGTCTCAGCTCTCAGCCATGGTTTCATCTTTACCAGTTTGTTGTCGAGTCGGTCAAACCTCAAACGTTGGCCTAAAGACCTACACAGTAGCCTAGTATACTAGACATGCAGTCTGGTATATGTCAACTATCTTCAAACAATCAGAAGATAGCTGTCCAAAGTCATCCAAACACCTCAAATTCTGATTAGGTACAGTATTTACAGGTAGGTTATGATGTGTTATGTGCACTAGTTAACCTGACTCATACTCATCCGCACCCAACATGTCCCACCTCATCCAATTACCTCAAATTGTGATTAGGTACAGTACTTATAGGTATGTTATGATGTGTTATATGTATTAGACAGTAAGCCTAGACAGTAGGCGAGTTATGAACCTGAACCCAGTTTAGCCTCATGATTTCCCAGGGAAAGGAAGGCTGAGGTAAAGGTAAATCATTGCTTAAATTAATATATTAAATCTATAATACTGTTTTTCTTTATCCCTAATAACCAGCAGTTAGGCTGTTTGGGGCTATACATTTTGTATTGAGAAAACTTGGCATTCGATATCCCTCTCACAGATGTTCCTCGTCCTGTTGTTTATTCTGTGCTTTCTTTCCCCCTCTGTCCTTTACCCCTTTCAAAAAACTCGCTCGCCCCGTCTTGTCCTCCCGCTCCTCCGCTCCAAAAGCAACCAGAAGCTATTCGTGTTTAGGCTACAGGCGGAGTTTTTGAGAACTGGGAAGAATTTGACAAACTTTGTTGATCCCAACGTAGTCTAAACGGACCGCAGCGCTTCGCTGCCAGTCGTTATAGAGACATCGATTAGTTTACTGTGTATGTCGACTTCAATTTAAATAAATTACAGTTCCTCTTTTCATGGAATATGAAGAACAACGTCAGGAGGATGAGATCTTGACCGAATCATGCATAGATATTTATTTTTTCTTTTATCAAACATCGCGTTGTCTGTCTTGTTTAAAGCGCGGTTAGGACGGAGCTGTTTTTGCATATTTATTTTTTCTTCCCATCGTTTTTTAAAATGATTGTTGTTTAATTCAAACGGACATGGCTAACTGACATAATAGACGTTTTTTTAAATGATTGTTGTTTAATTCAAACGGACATGGCTAACTGACATAATAGACGTTTTTTAAAATGATTGTTGTTTAATTCAAACGGACATGGCTAACTGACATAATAGATGTTTTTTAAAATGATTGTTGTTTAATTCAAACGGACATGGCTAACTGACATAATAGATGTTTTTTAAAATGATTGTTGTTTAATTCAAACGGACATGGCTAACTGACATAATAGACGTTTTTTTAAATGATTGTTGTTTAATTCAAACGGACATGGCTAACTGACATAATAGATGTTTTTTTAAATGATTGTTGTTTAATTCAAACGGACATGGCTAACTGACATAATAGACGTTTTTTAAAATGATTGTTGTTTAATTCAAACGGACATGGCTAACTGACATAATATTTTTTTTTTTGTGACGTGGGAAGTTAATTTGAATTGAATATGAAAACTTAACTTTTCCATGTAAACCAATTTTGAGAGTTTTCCACTTCGCCAACTCTCTCGGACCATTAGTCTATAACCAATGTGGTGTCAACTGGAAGGACGCGTGGTCCGGATCTCACCTAAACGGTACACATTTACTTATCGTGTCCATTTTACAAACTGCAGTTCATGTATATGTTCATTTGTTTGCATATGTATTAACACGAGCTATGGACACTTTCGGTTAATACATCTACTGTTGGGTTTGCCACAGCACATTATTGGATAGCCTAATTTAAATCTCCATCAATGTTTTTTTTTCTTTCACAAGTATTCAGATATGATAATAGGCTACATATAACCTAATCCTAATCTGCAGGTGTATGCTCGAGATCACAGAAATTGACAGGTCATCAGGCCAATGGATCAATAATCTACTGAAATCTTGCCTATAGTCTACTTTGTGTGAATTTTGGAGATTTAGGTTGTTGTTTACCTCTTGTGTTAAAAGTAATTAATGGCATTAAGTGCATAATGTCCCTGAAAAATTAGACTACTATGATTATGTCCCTTTACCAGTAGCAGAGTGCATTAAAGCCACAATCCTGAGTATGTGTTTCAGCCCAACAGCAGACCCTCACTTGGTTTGGTAGGAAGCTGCGAGATGGGGTTTAGGAAATGTAACCACTCTCGTATTCATAGTGGGGCTTTGAATGCAAGTACTGACAATCTATTGCATGCATGATAGTTTAAAACATTTTGCAGCAATACATTGTTTGTTTACTGAAGTAAATAAGGCCTACAACCTTATATGTTGTGTTGTGATGGAGTAAGAAGACGGTTATATTAAAGTCATGAGGAATAATACATTATATACAAGAATCAATGGTTATATCATTCATTGAAATAAAAAATAACCAAAGAACAGCAAGAAATCTTCCAGATTATGCTTTTAATTTGCCGTGCAAACGTGGCCCTTTGCATGTAAATAATACAATGTGCACCACCTTCAGTTGGTTAAATGCTTAAGGAAAACGTTGTTGGTTTTTCAACGCCGATTAGGTAAGAACATGGTACCATGTGGAATGTTTCCTTCATGGAGGCTCCCTTCTGGTAGACAGCTTAATTCACACTGCACTGCTGCTCTCCTTTCTTCCTATGGACAGATTGACTGTCATTTATCCTTTGGATCAGTGCCTGATTAGATTGGACAGGTCCTTGCATATTCATGTTTATGCTGTGTATGTGTGCTTTTTTGTGTAGGGTGTGTGTGTCCTAACGAAAAATGTATCAACCCCTACAAAAATGTTTCCATTATTTATAATCCACCTAATAATTCACATTTTGTGTTTCTACAGGATTATTTTCCTGCTACAGCAAACTGGCTCAAATTAAGATTCTGTGTGTATGTGTGTGTGTGTGTGTGTGTGTGAACTGAATGTGAACTGTGAACTGAAAAAGCTGTACACAGAGCCAAGGCCAGAGAGAGCCCAGGGTAGATACCCAGTTAGACTAAAGAGTGGAATGACACAATCATAGAATCCTAATTAATGGGCTGTTTGCACAGAAGGACAGCTAAGCACTGTTACGTGCTCAAAACTCATGATCACAAGGCTTTTACTCTGTCTCAGGCCATACAGAGACAGAGAAAAACAAAGACAAACAATCTGCTGTAGTGTTTCCTCTGCTCTAGGCACAGCAGGTGTCACAGACGTGAAGTTGACCTCTGTCACAGTTAGGCTATGAAGAAGTCCACACATTGCACTGACTAATCTGGTCTATGGACGGATGATTTCAGTACACACACACATGTCCATAAGGTTATGTGTTGACTCCAAAGAGATATGATTATCCCGACTGGTCTGGGCCTTGACATAATGAATCATCTCAGACGGACAAATGGACATCCGGCCCATTACCCACACATGAAGCGGATTAGTTGTTAACAGGATAATTGCACAGCAGCCACTGCCAGGTGTGGAGCCAGCTTAATGGAATTCTCTTCTCACTGTTCCCTAACAGAGCCTCCCAGACTAATTCTAGCTTCCCAGTCTCATTCCTCTCCATCCTCTCTCACTCCTCCTTCTCTGTCATTTCATACCAACAATATACTTCTCAGGTAACCATCTAAAAGATAAGTCAAACCAACAACCTTAAGGCACCTATCCCTAATCACCAGGTTTATTTGTGAGATTTAGGCCTAGCTGTAAGTTGTACGTGTGACTTTGTTGTAGCAGTGTTATGTTGTGTCTGTTTATTTGAAGATCATTTAAAAAAATGGTGTGTTTTTGAACTGTTAGGCAGTTTGGTTTTCTGTAGGAACTTGGGGGAGTGTTTTGGTTTGGGGTCAGAAGGTTTGTTTTGACAGGGTTTGGGGTTTGGATTGTTTGTTTGGATAATGTTTGGAGGTTTTGTAAATTAGTTGGGAAAGTCTTATGTTTTCTTATAGTTTTGAATCTGTGGTTTTGGGATGTTTTTTCTATAGACCGAGTGTGTTCGTTTCGGAGATTGGGTTGTCTATTCATTTGTGAGATTGTTTGAGATTTGCTGGTCAGACAGTGTTTTGGTCTTATCCAGACAGCTGAGGAGTGAGGAGGTCCTTGTCTGGCCATGCAGGGAGTGTAAATGGCGCGTGTCATTGTAGCAAATGGAGCATGATGATGAAAAGCTCCTGTACCACAGAGTGCACTGATATGGTCTCCAGCGCGTGTGTCTGCCTGCCTGTCTGGTGTGTGTTCTCAGAAAACCTTACAACCAGCTCTTCCACTAAACACACACACAGCCTTAAAATATTTTTTTATATACATGATGCCCATTTATAAAAATACATGGGGATCGTAATGCCACTGATTGAATAATTGACTGTTGTTCACCTCTCTCTGTCTCTGTCTTTGTCTTTGTCTCTGTTTGTCTATGTCTCTATCTCTGTCTGTGTTGTCTGTTGCCACGTCTGTTGCCACATGGCACAGTGCATGTTCATCTATAATTGACAGTGCTCTTCTGCAGCTCACCATCTGTCTGGGCTGGAACTAACCAGAACCCAGAATGGCACTTCAGGACACTTTATTTGCATACAGTACACAGCACACCTGTGTTTACGAACTTACGGATGGCCCTGTGCCAATAAGAGAAAAGAGGAAACGAGTCCTTTGATGTGATTTGTGTATCACCAGGGAACGAGGCCCACAGCATATGCAAGCATAAATACATGACTGATGTGTCATCTAATGTCCCTGGTTCTTTTACTAATCACTACTGCATTGTGTCCCAGGTGTGGTCAGGTGTAGTGAATCTCCTGTCATTTCTCTTTCTCTCACTGTATCTTTCTTTCAATTCAATTCAATTCAATTCAATTCAAGGGCTTTATTGGCATGGGAAACATGTGTTAACATTGCCAAAGCAAGTGAGGTAGACAACATACAAAGTGAATATATAAAGTGAAAAACAACAAAAATTAACAGTAAACATTACACATACAGAGGTTTCAAAACAGTAAAGACATTACAAATGTCATATTATATATATATATACACAGTGTTTTAACAATGTACAAATGGTTAAAGGACACAAGATAAAATAAATATGCATAAATATGGGTTGTATTTACAATGGTGTTCACTGGTTGCCCTTTTCTCGTGGCAACAGGTCACAAATCTTGCTGCTGTGATGGCACATTGTGGTATTTCACCCAGTAGATATGGGAGTTTTTCAAATGTGGATTTTTTTTCGAATTCTTTGTGGATCTGTGTAATCTGAGGGAAATATGTCTCTCTAATATGGTCATACATTGGGCAGGAGGTTAGGAAGTGCAGCTCAGTTTCCACCTCATTTTGTGGGCAGTGAGCACATAGCCTGTCTTCTCTTGAGAGCCATGTCTGCCTACGGCGGCCTTTCTCAATAGCAAGGCTATGCTCACTGAGTCTGTACATAGTCAAAGCTTTCCTTAATTTTGGGTCAGTCACAGTGGTCAGGTATTCTGCCGCTGTGTACTCTCTTTCTCCCACTCTGTTTTTCTCTCTCACCTCCTATCTACCAACCTCTATCTATCTATCTATCTATCTATCTATCTATCTATCTATCTATCTATCTATCTATCTATCTATCTATCTATCTATCTATCTATCTATCTATCTATCTATCTATCTATCTATCTATCTATCTATCTATCTATCTATCTATCTATCTATCTATCTATCTATCTGTCTGTCTGTCTGTCTGTCTGTCTGTCTGTCTGTCTGTCTGTCTGTCTGTCTGTCTGTCTGTCTGTCTGTCTGTCTGTCTGTCTGTCTGTCTGTCTGTCTGTCTGTCTGTCTGTCTGTCTGTCTGTCTGTCTGTCTCTCTATCCGTCTATCTGTCTGTCTCTCTATCCGTCTGTCTGTCTGTCTCTCTATCCATCTCTCTATCTATCTCTCTATCTATCTCTCCCTTTCTCAATCTCCCCCTCTCCCTCCCTTTCTCAGTCTCCCTTCCCCTTTCTCAGTCTGTTGTCTGGTCTGGGGACACCTGAAGGTAGCAGTAAACCCAAATCACAGACATTCTGAGCATTCTACCTTTTTAAACTCTTTCTAAATGTCCTCCTCCCATTTTTCACACAATAACAGATAAATAGAAGTGACACATGACTCAGTCTTGGAAGTGGGTTCATCTTTTTCTGGGTGGAGGCCATATGCTCTCCCAGAGGAATCCTCATAATCATGGTTGACTAGTCCTACATGATGTGTGACACCATCATGATATGCCACATATGTAGCAGGCCTCTTCAGACAAAACGCGAACCAGAGGAAGGCATGTGTTGTTGCTGTACTGATCAGTGTTTCCCTTTATTCCTTTAACAGTGGCGCATAGCCGCTGCTAAATTGTTGGCGCCAAGTTCAGAGTGACAAATTCAGTGCGACAAGTTATAACAAGTTACATATCTTCCTCAGATTCTCATCAGATCTTCCAAGAAACCTCCCAGGTAACTAGCTAGCTAGTTTGTAATCCTGGAAGTGCAGCCAACCATAGAAATAGAGGACTCTAGTGCCCAAAATCATCAACCCTTACAAAAATGTCCATTAATTATAATCCACATAATAATTTAAATGTCCTGTTGCTGCAGGATAATTATAATCAACATAATAATGTACATTTCCTGTTGCTGCAGGATTCTTTTCCTGCTGTAGCAAATTGGCTCAAATTAAGATTCTACATATGTAGATGTATGTAATAATTATACAGTAACTTTACGCTAGCTAAATTATTTTTAGGCTTCATATATAATTGGCTGGTGATGTCATTGAGGTCATGAGATAAAAGGAAACTGTCCTCGATTTTCAGAAGAGTTCTAAAGGAAGTGAACATAATTACATTTTGGAGTAGAATGTCCTTTCAAAAAATCCTTAATGTTACACTTTTACATGAAACTGCCAATCCAATGCCATAGTTGACATACTGATATGACATTGAAGCTCAGTCAATAGACTATTATTGTAGTACCATATTATCTTGAAAGCGTATCAAGTTGAATATGATGGTCTGCTTTGCCCTCTGGTGGCAGGTGTGAGTGAGAGGACAGAGGATCAGGCAATTGGTTAAAACCACATTTTATTGGTCACATACATGTGTTCGGCAGATGTTATTGGGGGTGTAGCGAAATGCTTGTGTATCTAGCTACAACTGTGCAGTAATATCTAACAAGTAATATCTAACCATTTCGCAACAATACAAATAATACACACAAATCCAAAGTAAAGGAATGGAATTAATAATAAATAAATATTTGGACAAGCAATGTCAGAGCGGCATCGACTAAGATACAGCAGAGTAGAATAGAATACAGTATATACATATGAGATGAGTAATGCAATATGTAAACATTATTAAAGTGACCAGTGTTCCCGTATTAAAGTGGCCAGGGATTTCAAGTCTATGTATATAGGGCAGCAGCCTCTAAGGTGTTACTGATTGGCTACAGTATTTAACAGTCTGATGGCCTTGAGATAGAAGCTGTTTTTCAGTCTCCCGGTCCCAGCTTTGATGCACATGTACTGACCTCGCCATCTGGATGATAGCAGGGTGAACAGGCAGTGACTCGGGTGGTTGTTGTCTTTGATTATCATCTGGTGCTGTAAGGCAGGTAGTTTGCCCCTGGTGATGCGTTGGGCAGACCACCACCCTCTGAAGAGACCTGCGGTTGCATGCGGTGCAGTTGCCGTACCAGGTGATGATACAGCCCGACAGGATGCATCTGTAAAGGTTTGTGAGGGTTTTAGGTATCAAGCCAAATTTGTTCAGCCTCCTGAGGTTGAAGAGGCGCTGTTGTGCCTTCTTCACTACAATGTCTGTGTGGGTGGACCAATTCAGTTTGTCAGTGACGTGTACGCCGAGGAACTTGAAGCTTTCCACCTTCTCCACTGCGGTCCCGTCAATGTGGATAGGGGGTGCTCCCACTGCTGTTTCCTAAATTCCACAATCAGCTTTGTTTTGTTGACGTTACGTGAGAGGTTATTTTCCTGGCACCACCCTCCCAGGGCCAACACCTACTCCCTTTAGGCTGTCTCGTCATTGTTGGTAATCAGTCCTACTACTGTTGTGTTGTCTGCAAACTTGATGATTGAGTTGGAGGTGTGCATGGCCACGCAGTCATGTGTGAACATGGAGTATAAGAGGGGGCTGAGCACACACCCTTTTGGGGCCCCTGTGTTGAGGATCAGCGAAGTGGAGGTGTTGTTTCCTACCTTCAAACCTGGGGCCCCAAGCTTAATGATGAGCTTGGAGTGTACTATGGTGTTGAATGTTGAGCTATAGTTAATGAACAGCATTCTTATGTAGGTATTCCTCTTGTCCAGATGTTATAGGGCAGTGCGATGGCGATTGCATCATCTGTGGATCTATTGTGGCGGTAAGCAAATTTAAGTGGGTCTAGGGTGTCAGGTAAGGTAGAGGTGATATGATCCTTGACTAGTCTCTCAAAGCACTTCATGATGACATAATTGAGTTAGTTCAGTTACCTTTGCTTTCTTGGGTACAGGAACAATGGTGGACATCTTGAAGGAAGTGGGGACAGCCGACTGGGATAGGGAGAGTTTGAATATGTCCGTAAACACTCCAGCCAGCTGGTCTGCACATGCTCTGAGGATACGGCTTGGGATGCGGTCTGGGCCGGCAGCCTTGCAAGGGTTAACATGCTTAAAGGTCTTACTCAAGTTGGCCACGGAGAAGGAGAGCCCACAGTCCTTGGTAGCGGGCCACGTCGGTGGCACTGTGTTATCCTCAAAGTGGGCAAAGAAGGTGTTTAGCTTCTCTGGAAGTACTAGGGAAGCGGTTAAAGGTTTCTCTGGTATCACTCATCATTCATCATTGTGTTCAAAGGAGGTTGTGATGCAAACCTTCAGAGAATTGGCCAAGGGCCAGGATATTCTGGAGCTTTTGAGAAGAAAAACTCTTCTTCAAGTATTTCTGGTTTCACTTTTTTTATGTTTCCAAGTCTAAGTTCAGCATCTGTCACAACAACAATTAAATGATTAGTTCAGTTATTACTGTGAAATGCCTTATTTTCTGCCACAAGGCAAAACATTTATTGGATCAAAGCTTGCGTATTTACTCGTATGCACATGTATGTTTTTGCAAACTGACATGCACCAAACCAAATCTGTTTATAGAATTGACCACTTCGCACACAACCATAGATTGGGCACAGAGGACCAACTGCAACTACAAACATTTGATGTTTTACGCCCTTAAAAGTTGAAAAAAGCCTTTCGAAACCCTAAGGCCTCATTATGACTGCTTGAGTTGTAATTCATTTCCTTTGGCTGTGAGATTAATGACCCACAGTCGACACACATAGCAGGATTATAGAGGCTCCATTTGAAGGCCAACAACCGGGCAGCCAACCGGGCAGCCAACCAGGCAGCCAACCGGGCAGGCAGGGGATCTGTTCTGCTGCATGTCCATTGTTCCACAGTCTCCTCACATGGATAAACTGATCTTTCTGCAGTTTTGCTAAGATTATAAAGCTACCTCTACACTTCTAGAGTTAACAGTTAAGCTACAGGTTAGCACCAGTAAAAAGGCTTGTTTTACCTTTTCATGAGAGTTCCACATTTACTGTATTGAACACTGTTTTAACCCCATTTCTCTTCTCGCTCTCTCCATACCCGTCTCTCTCCTCTCTCTCTCTCCCCATGCCCGTCTCTCCTCTCTCTCTCTCTCCCAATGCCCGTCTCTCCTCTCTCTCTCTCCCCATACCCGTCTCTCCTCTCTCTCTCTCCCCATACCCGTCTCTTCTCTCTCTCTCCCATACCGTCTCTCTCTCTCTCTCTCTCTCCATACCCGTCTCTCTCTCTCTCCATACCCGTCTCTCTCCTCTCTCTCTCTCTCTCTCTCTCTCTCTCTCTCCATACCCGTCTCTCTCCTCTCTCCCCGTGCCCGTCTCTCCTCTCTCTCTCTCCATACCCGTCTCTCTCCTCTCTCTCTCTCCCCATACCCGTCCCTTCTCTCTCTCTCTCTCTCCATACCGTCGCTCTCTCACTCTCTCTCTCTCTCCATACCCGTCTCTCTCCTCTCTCTCTCGCTCTCTCTCCCCATACCGTCCCTTCTCTCTCTCTCTCTCCATACCGTCGCTCTCTCACTCTCTCTCTCTCTCCATACCCGTCTCTCTCCTCTCTCTCTCTCTCTCTCTCCATACCCGTCTCTCTCCTCTCTCTCTCTCCCCATGCCCGTCTCTCCTCTCTCTTCCATATCCATCTCTCTCCTCTGTCTCTCTCTCCCCATGCCCGTCTCTCCTCTCTTTCTCTCTCCATACCCGTCTCTCTCCTCTCTCTCTCCCCATACCTGTCTCTCCTCTCTCTCTCCCCATACCCGTCTCTTCTCGCTCTCTCTCCCCATACCGTCCCTTCTCTCTCTCTCTCTCCATACCGTCGCTCTCTCACTCTCTCTCTCTCTCCATACCCGTCTCTCTCCTCTCTCTCTCTCTCTCTCTCCATACCCGTCTCTCTCCTCTCTCTCTCTCCCCATGCCCGTCTCTCCTCTCTCTCTCTCCATATCCATCTCTCTCCTCTGTCTCTCTCTCCCCATGCCCGTCTCTCCTCTCTTTCTCTCTCCATACCCGTCTCTCTCCTCTCTCTCTCCCCATACCCGTCTCTCCTCTCTCTCTCCCCATACCCGTCTCTTCTCTCTCTCTCTCTCTCCCCATACCGTCTCTCCTCTCTCTCTCTCTCTCTCTCTCTCTCTCTCTCCATACCCGTCTCTCCTCTCTCTCTCTCTCTCTCTCCATACCCGTCTCTCCTCTCTCTCTCTCTCCCCATACCCATCTCTCCTCTCTCTCTCTCCCATTTACCCGTCTCTCCTCTCTCTCTCTCTCTCTCTCCTCATACCCGTCTCTCCTCTCTCTCTCTCTCCCCATACCCGTCTCTCCTCTCTCTCTCTCCCCATACCCGTCTCTCCTCTCTCTCTCTCTCCCCATACCCGTCTCTCCTCTCTCTCTCTCCCCATACCGTCTCTCCTCTCTCTCTCTCTCTCCCCATACCCGTCTCTCCTCTCTCTCTCTCTCCCCATACCCGTCTCTCCTCTCTCTCTCTCCCCATGCCCGTCTCTCTTCTCTCTCTCCCCATACCCGTCTCTCCTCTCTCTCTCTCTCCCCATACCGGTCTCTCCCCTCTCTCTCGCTCTCTCTCTCCCCATACCCGTCTCTTCTCTCTCTCTCTCCCCATACCGTCTCTCTCTCTCTCTCTCTCTCCATACCCGTCTCTCTCTCTCTCCATACCCGTCTCTCCTCTCTCTCTCTCGCTCTCTCCATACCCATCTCTCTCCTCTCTCTCTCTCTCTCCCCATGCCCGTCTCTCCTCTCTCTCTCTCTCCATACCCGTCTCTCTCCTCTCTCTCTCCCCATACCCGTATCTCCTCTCTCTCCCCATACCTGTCTCTTCTCTCTCTCTCTCCCCATACCGTCTCTCTCCTCTCTCTCTCTCTCTCTCCATACCCGTCTCTCCTCTCTCTCTCTCTCTCTCCATACCGTCTCTCTCCTCTCTCTCTCCCCATACCCGTCTCTCCTCTCTCTCTCTCCCCATACCCATCTCTCCTCTCTCTCTCTCCCATTTACCCGTCTCTCCTCTCTCTCTCTCTCCTCATACCCGTCTCTCCTCTCTCTCTCTCTCCCCATACCCGTCTCTCCTCTCTCTCTCTCTCCCCATACCCGTCTCTCCTCTCTCTCTCTCCCCATACCCATCTCTCCTCTCTCTCTCTCTCCATACCCGTCTCTCTCCCCTCTCTCTCCCCATACCCGTCTCTCCTCTCTCTCCCCATACCTGTCTCTTCTCTCTCTCTCTCCCCATACCCGTCTCTCCTCTCTCTCTCTCTTTCCCCATACCCGTCTCTCCTCTCTCTCTCTCCCCATACGCGTCTCTCCTCTCTCTCTCTCCCCATACCATCGCTCTCTCTCTCTCTCTCTCTCCATACCCGTCTCTTTCCTCTCTCTCTCTCTCTCTCCCCATACCCGTCTCTCTCCTCTCTCTCTCTCCCCATGCCCGTCTCTCCTTTCTCTCTCCCTATACCCGTCTCTCCTCTCTCTCTCTCCCCATACCCGTCTCTCTCCTCTCTCTCTCCCCATACCCATCTCTCCTCTCTCTCTCTCTCTCTCTCCCCATGCCGTCGCTCTCTCTCTCTCTCTCTCTCTCTCTCTCTCCTCATACCCGTCTCTCCTCTCTCTCTCTCTCCCCATACCCGTCTCTCCTCTCTCTCTCTCTCTCCCCATACCCGTCTCTCCTCTCTCTCTCTCTCCCCATACCCGTCTCTCCTCTCTCTCTCTCCCCATACCGTCTCTCTCTCTCTCTCTCTCTCTCCATACCCGTCTCTCTCTCTCTCCATACCCGTCTCTCTCCTCTCTCTCTCTCGCTCTCTCCATACCCATCTCTCTCCTCTCTCTCTCTCTCTCCCCATGCCCGTCTCACCTCTCTCTCTCTCTCCATACCCGTCTCTCTCCTCTCTCTCTCCCCATACCCGTATCTCCTCTCTCTCCCCATACCTGTCTCTTCTCTCTCTCTCTCCCCATACCGTCTCTCTCCTCTCTCTCTCTCTCTCTCTCTCCATACCCGTCTCTCCTCTCTCTCTCTCTCTCTCCATACCGTCTCTCTCCTCTCTCTCTCCCCATACCCGTCTCTCCTCTCTCTCTCTCCCCATACCCATCTCTCCTCTCTCTCTCTCCCATTTACCCGTCTCTCCTCTCTCTCTCTCCTCATACCCGTCTCTCCTCTCTCTCTCTCTCCCCATACCCGTCTCTCCTCTCTCTCTCTCTCCCCATACCCGTCTCTCCTCTCTCTCTCTCTCCCCATACCCATCTCTCCTCTCTCTCTCTCTCCATACCCGTCTCTCTCCCCTCTCTCTCCCCATACCCGTCTCTCCTCTCTCTCCCCATACCTGTCTCTTCTCTCTCTCTCTCCACATACCCGTCTCTCCTCTCTCTCTCTCTTTCCCCATACCCGTCTCTCCTCTCTCTCTCTCCCCATACCCGTCTCTCCGCTCTCTCTCTCCCCATACCATCGCTCTCTCTCTCTCTCTCTCTCCATACCCGTCTCTTTCCTCTCTCTCTCTCTCTCTCCCCATACCCGTCTCTCTCCTCTCTCTCTCTCCCCATGCCCGTCTCTCCTTTCTCTCTCCCTATACCCGTCTCTCCTCTCTCTCTCTCCCCATACCCGTCTCTCTCCTCTCTCTCTCTCCCCATACCCGTCTCTCCTCTCTCTCTCTCCCCATACCCGTCTCTCCTCTCTCTCTCCACATACCCGTCTCTCTCTCTCTCTCTCTCTCTCTCTCCATACCCGTCTCTCTCCTCTCTCTCTCCATACCCGTCTCTCTCCTCTCTCTCTCTCTCTCTCTCTCTCTCTCTCTCCATACCCGTCTCTCTCCTCTCTCTCTCTCTCCCCATGCCCGTCTCTCCTCTCTCTCTCTCCATACCCGTCTCTCCTCTCTCTCTCTCTCTCCCCATACCCGTCTCTCCCTTCTCTCTCTCCCCATACCCATCTCTCCTCTCTCTCTCTCTCTCTCCCCATACCCGTCTCTCCTCTCTTTCTTTCTCCCCATACCCGTCTCTCCTTTCCTCTCTCTCTCCCCATACCCATCTCTCCTCTATCTCTCCTCTCGCTCTCTCCCCATACCCATCTCTCTCCTCTCTCTCTCTCCCCATACCCGTCTCTCTCCTCTCTCTCTCTCCCCATACCCGTCTCTCCTCTCTCTCTCTCTCTCCCCATACCCGTCTCTCCTCTCTCTCTCTCCCCATACCCGTCTCTCCTCTCCTCTCTCTCTCCCCATACCCGTCTCTCCTCTCTCCCTATTTCTCTCTCCATACCCGTCTCTCCTTTTTCTCTCTCTCCCCATACCCGTCTCTCCTCTCTCTCTCTCTCCATACCCGTCTCTCCTCTCTCTCTCTCCATACCCGTCTCTCCTCTCTCTCTCTCCCCATACCATCGCTCTCTCTCTCTCTCTCTCTCCATACCCGTCTCTTTCCTCTCTCTCTCTCTCTCTCCCCATACCCGTCTCTCTCCTCTCTCTCTCTCCCCATGCCCGTCTCTCCTTTCTCTCTCCCTATACCCGTCTCTCCTCTCTCTCTCTCCCCATACCCGTCTCTCTCCTCTCTCTCTCCCCATACCCATCTCTCCTCTCTCTCTCTCTCTCTCTCCCCATGCCGTCGCTCTCTCTCTCTCTCTCTCTCTCTCTCTCTCCTCATACCCGTCTCTCCTCTCTCTCTCTCTCCCCATACCCGTCTCTCCTCTCTCTCTCTCTCTCCCCATACCCGTCTCTCCTCTCTCTCTCTCTCCCCATACCCGTCTCTCCTCTCTCTCTCTCCCCATACCGTCTCTCTCTCTCTCTCTCTCTCTCTCTCCATACCCGTCTCTCTCTCTCTCCATACCCGTCTCTCTCCTCTCTCTCTCTCGCTCTCTCCATACCCATCTCTCTCCTCTCTCTCTCTCTCTCCCCATGCCCGTCTCACCTCTCTCTCTCTCTCCATACCCGTCTCTCTCCTCTCTCTCTCCCCATACCCGTATCTCCTCTCTCTCCCCATACCTGTCTCTTCTCTCTCTCTCTCCCCATACCGTCTCTCTCCTCTCTCTCTCTCTCTCTCTCTCCATACCCGTCTCTCCTCTCTCTCTCTCTCTCTCCATACCGTCTCTCTCCTCTCTCTCTCCCCATACCCGTCTCTCCTCTCTCTCTCTCCCCATACCCATCTCTCCTCTCTCTCTCTCCCATTTACCCGTCTCTCCTCTCTCTCTCTCCTCATACCCGTCTCTCCTCTCTCTCTCTCTCCCCATACCCGTCTCTCCTCTCTCTCTCTCTCCCCATACCCGTCTCTCCTCTCTCTCTCTCTCCCCATACCCATCTCTCCTCTCTCTCTCTCTCCATACCCGTCTCTCTCCCCTCTCTCTCCCCATACCCGTCTCTCCTCTCTCTCCCCATACCTGTCTCTTCTCTCTCTCTCTCCACATACCCGTCTCTCCTCTCTCTCTCTCTTTCCCCATACCCGTCTCTCCTCTCTCTCTCTCCCCATACCCGTCTCTCCGCTCTCTCTCTCCCCATACCATCGCTCTCTCTCTCTCTCTCTCTCCATACCCGTCTCTTTCCTCTCTCTCTCTCTCTCTCTCCCCATACCCGTCTCTCTCCTCTCTCTCTCTCCCCATGCCCGTCTCTCCTTTCTCTCTCCCTATACCCGTCTCTCCTCTCTCTCTCTCCCCATACCCGTCTCTCTCCTCTCTCTCTCTCCCCATACCCGTCTCTCCTCTCTCTCTCTCCCCATACCCGTCTCTCCTCTCTCTCTCCACATACCCGTCTCTCTCTCTCTCTCTCTCTCTCTCTCTCTCCATACCCGTCTCTCTCCTCTCTCTCTCCATACCCGTCTCTCTCCTCTCTCTCTCTCTCTCTCTCTCTCTCTCTCTCTCCATACCCGTCTCTCTCCTCTCTCTCTCTCTCCCCATGCCCGTCTCTCCTCTCTCTCTCTCCATACCCGTCTCTCCTCTCTCTCTCTCTCTCCCCATACCCGTCTCTCCCTTCTCTCTCTCCCCATACCCATCTCTCCTCTCTCTCTCTCTCTCTCCCCATACCCGTCTCTCCTCTCTTTCCTTCTCCCCATACCCGTCTCTCCTTTCCTCTCTCTCTCCCCATACCCATCTCTCCTCTATCTCTCCTCTCGCTCTCTCCCCATACCCATCTCTCTCCTCTCTCTCTCTCCCCATACCCGTCTCTCTCCTCTCTCTCTCTCCCCATACCCGTCTCTCCTCTCTCTCTCTCTCTCCCCATACCCGTCTCTCCTCTCTCTCTCTCCCCATACCCGTCTCTCCTCTCCTCTCTCTCTCCCCATACCCGTCTCTCCTCTCTCCCTATTTCTCTCTCCATACCCGTCTCTCCTTTTTCTCTCTCTCCCCATACCCGTCTCTCCTCTCTCTCTCTCTCCATACCCGTCTCTCCTCTCTCTCTCTCCATACCCGTCTCTCCTCTCTCTCTCTCCCCATACCCCTCTCCTCTCTCTCTCTCTCTCTCTCTCTCTCTCTCTCTCTCTCCCCATACCCGTCTCTCCTCTCTCTCTCTCTCTCCCCATACCCGTCTCTCCTCTCTCTCTCTCTCTCTCTCTCTCTCTCTCCATACCCGTCTCTCCTCTCTCTCTCTCCCCATACCCGTCTCTCCTCTCTCTCTCTCTCCCCATACCCGTCTCTCCTCTCTCTCTCTCTCCCCATACCCGTCTCTCCATCCTCAGTTGATACGTGTTGGGAGTGATGCACTGGCTTCCCCTGGTTGCCATGGTGATCGCCTCGGCCCTGCCCTTCCCTCACAGCCCTGTGACTAGTACTGTTGCTGCGATGACGGAGCCTGGCAGTAGCCTGGACGACCACACAGAGGACATCGATGACTCTTCCAGTCACTCCCCCGGATCTTACTCCACACTTCCAGCTCCTGAGGCCTACAATGTGGACTACAAGGACTACAATAACCCCTCCATAATTAAAGAGGAGGTGCAAGCTTTGAAAGGGAAGCGAAAACAACAAAGTTATTTGTCAAAAAGCAATTTTCATACAGAAAACACGAACAGCGTTGGTTTAAATAAATATTCTAACACTGATGGAGGAAAACTCAGGAGCACCAATGGCAGCAGTCATC
Source organism: Oncorhynchus mykiss (assembly GCF_057628025.1). Classification (NCBI taxonomy): domain Eukaryota; kingdom Metazoa; phylum Chordata; class Actinopteri; order Salmoniformes; family Salmonidae; genus Oncorhynchus; species Oncorhynchus mykiss. Next base: position 57,682,434 of record NC_143034.1, read on the forward strand.
AGGACTACCCCTCCCAGGAGAGCTATGTACTAGGAGACTATAAACCAGACAGCAGCAGAGCTGGTGATGACAGCAGCTTTAGAGACATGGCTCAGAAGGAAAACCATCATCACTCTCTAGACCCCAGGACCGATGAACAGGATCTCAGACCTCCCAACATGTATGTGGTGGAAACTTACAAACCTTCCACTAATGCTGGACACCACAGTAAAACTGGGCCAGATCCCTCCAGTCAGAGGACCCCGCAGAAAGCAGAGGCTAGGACAGAGAGCAGTGATAACAGGGGAGAGGAGGGGATGGAGGGTGGGCCTGGGGCAGGGGCTGGGAAAGGTCCGGATCTGTCAGAGGAAGGAATGGAAGTAGGACTAGGGTTAGGGCTGGGTCAGGGGCTGGGAGGTGTAAAGGAGAAGCAAGAGCTGCTGTTTTTAGATGCACACCCACGGGTCCTTTTCTCTTCCTCTCCTCCAGAGCACCCGCCCCTCCTTCTCATGCTGGAGTCAGGCATGTTGCCCATAGAAGGAGAGGACAAGGAGGAAGAGGAGGAGGAGGAGGAAGTGTCGGACGCAGACGGACACATGGAGGGTCATGGGGACCGAGAGATGGACGGGAGTGTGCCGCTGAGCTGGGTGGACACTCTAAGGGGGGCCAGGGAGCCCCCTCGCCCCGCCCCCAGGCACAAGCGCTCACACTTGCCCCACACCGGGCGGGGTGAGATGCCGGTGTGTGAGTCGGAGAGCGTGTGGGTAACGGACAAGACGACGGTATTCGACGATAGGGGTAAAACAGTCAACATCGTGCCAGAGATCAAGACAGTCAAGGGGGCGCTGAAGCAGTACTTCTATGAGACTCGCTGCCGCCAGGAGGGGCAGCAGAGGGGCGGTGGGCCGCAGCGGGAGGCAGGGGGGGCAGGGGCCTCGGCAGCAGGAACAGTGACAGGACCCGTAGGTGTGTCCGGGGCCAGCTGCCGGGGCGTGGACATCAGACAGTGGGTGAGTCAGTGTAAGGCCAAGGACACATATGTCCGAGCCCTCACTGTTGACAACAACGGTCTGCAGGGCTGGAGGTGGGTCCGCATCAACTCGTCCTGCGTGTGTGTCCTACTGTCCAGAGTAACCAGGAAAAACAGAGGAAGGGAGTGAGGGCAGGAGATGGAGGAAAGGTGGAGAGGATAATGTGGAAGAAATGTTAACACAGATAATGCTTGGAACATTGGATGTAATGTCAATTAGACAGTAGGTGTTACTTTATAGGCCAGGGTGCCTCTTATCCAGAGCGACTTACATTAGTGCATTCTTCTTATGATAGCTGCACTCTTACAAAAAAAAGGGTTCCAAACGGGTTCTTTGGCTGTCCCCATAGGAGAACCCTTTTTGGTTCTAGGTAGAACCCTTTTTGAGGTTCTATGTAGAACCCTCTGTGGAAAGGGTTCTACATGGAAGTCAAAAGTGTTCTACCTGGAACCAAAATGGGTTCTTCAAAGGGTTCTCCTATGGGGATAGCCAAAGAACCCTTAGGTTCTAGATAGCACTTTTTTTAAAGAGTGTAGGCGAGACAACCCCTCCACCCATCACGGGCTCAGTGAGAGTGACTACACAAAAACAATAAAACCTCAACAATACAACTTAGGGAAAACTATCATATCAAAACAGTGATTTAAAAAAAGTACTGTTTGTTTCACAATTGTTTCATATCATACATGTTATTGCTGAGTAATACTGTATGTAAGCATGAGTTTTAAATTAATATATTTCTTTATATATGTGTACAATATGTGATCAGTATGCTTTTATGTATGAAAGTATGTATATTTATAGAGAAAGGTATGTGGAAAGATAGGTTTGTTGTTGTTACATGATTCCAGCCTCTGGCGTCTGGCCTCTGCTCTGAATGGGAGAGGAAGGGACTGGCAGCACCTAGTGATTTAGCCTGATACTCCTCAACAATCCATACTGAGCACTGACCATCCCCAGTCCTCCTTTGTGAAGTCTCACAGAGAACATTATCACTGAGTGGTTTAATAGTAAGATAGAGAGGAGAATTGAGCCATGTATACTGTGAGCACAATGCTGGGTGTCATCATGATGCCCATATTGTTGTCATGAGAGCAACAGTCCATTTACAGTGTAGCCAGTCATATGTGATCAGAACATTTGAGTGACCAATAGAAACCATGCAGCAGTGTGACAACCACAGAAGCATTTTTATCTCTATCTCTGCCTGTAGTTAGATCATTAGATGATTGAAGAATTCCATTCGCCTCAGTTTGCAGTTTGAACTCTGCACTCTATAGTATATGCAGTACAACATATTTATACATCTGGCTTTTTGTAATACATGTATGTATATTGTAAAGGCCTGTTTCTTATTCCATAAGTAAAAGATAAACTATTATAACTTATTTTATCATGATTTTTATGCATAATGGTCTTTCCCGGCAAGTGTCAATGGTGTGATCTATCGGTGTGTGTTGTCTCTCTTTCTGTCATATACACATACAGTATTCACATGCTGAACATTCTTCTCACAAATACACAAACCACTGCCTCTCCTCCCCTTACACACGCTCCTGTTGTCTACACACGTGCCAACCCCAGGTACACAAAGTGAGAACACACACATTGGGATGTGTTGTACAACGAGTCCACTTTATTTTGTCTTTTTATCACCATCATCTTCATCACTGTTTATTTTGCAGGTGTTATTTTAAATTTGTATTATCATCTTCGTCATTCATATTATTTTTTTTCAATCATAACACAATTTGTTTTCAAAATGTACACATACAGTAGCATATCTTAATGACCATTTTTAATGTTTCATATTTACTTTTCAAATTAGGTCAAATTAAATGAGTAAGAATTAAGTATTAAATGAACATGTACATACAATTATTCAATACATACATACATACATAATGAAAATAAATATAGTTATCATAAAAACATAAAAATAAAAATACACACATTTTACAAATTGTTCCCCAGGCTTTCATCCTCATAGGTTAGATTTCTACAGATATATGTGTATCATCTTCACCCCCCAAAGTTGACTTCAATGTCATCTTGGTTGTTTGACATGCATCGTAACACAGAAGCTAAAGGTTTTTCTTGACTTCCAACAGTCTCTTCTCACCTGGATCTCCTAATCATCCTTCCTCTCTTGGTTTCTGTTATGGCTTGCGTGCAGTAAATGAATCGTCTCCAACCTCTTTTCTTCTGGTCACTTTGACTGTTTTATCTCACCTTCGTCACACCTCCATCTTTCCCCTCGTCTTCCAGGGGCACCCAATGAACCTGAGCTGATGATGAGAGCCGTAAAGTTCACCACATCTAGAAAGCCATTACCCTGGGCTTTGTACTAGACCTGCAGTATGTAACCTGGCTTCAACAACATGTCCCCACACTCTAATTTAACTGGCTTTAGTGGATTCCTACAAATGACTAAATTACATCACAGCCATTTAACACAATGCCTGTGTGGCCCCCTATCCCATCGTATCCCCACTGCTGGGGCCCCCCATCCCATCGTATCCTCGCTGCTGTGGCCCCCCCATCCCAACGTATCCCCGCTGCTGTGGCCCCCCATCCCATCGTATCCTTGCTGCTGTGGCCCCCCATCCCATCGTATCCTTGCTGCTGTGGCCCCCCATCCCATCGTATCCTCGCTGTTGTGGCCCCCCATCCCAACGTATCCCCACTGCTGGGGCCCCCCATCCCATCGTATCCTCGCTGCTGTGGCCCCCCCATCCCAACGTATCCCCACTGCTGGGGCCCCCCATCCCATCGTATCCTCGCTGCTGTGGCCCCCCCATCCCATCGTATCCTTGCTGCTGTGGCCCCCCATCCCATCGTATCCTTGCTGCTGTGGCCCCCCATCCCATCGTATCCTCGCTGCTGTGGCCCCCCCATCCCATCGTATCCTTGCTGCTGTGGCCCCCCCATCCCATCGTATCCTTGCTGCTGTGGCCCCCCATCCCATCGTATCCTTGCTGCTGTGGCCCCCCCATCCCATCGTATCCTTGCTGCTGTGGCCCCCCATCCCATCGTATCCTTGCTGCTGTGGCCCCCCATCCCATCGTATCCTTGCTGCTGTGGCCCCCCCATCCCATCGTATCCTTGCTGCTGTGGCCCCCCATCCCATCGTATCCTTGCTGCTGTGGCCCCCCCATCCCATCGTATCTTTGCTGCTGTGGCCCCCCATCCCATCGTATCCTTGCTGCTGTGGCCCCCCATCCCATCGTATCCTTGCTGCTGTGGCCCCCCATCCCATCGTATCCTTGCTGCTGTGGCCCCCCATCCCATCGTATCCTTGCTGCTGTGGCCCCCCCATCCCATCGTATCCTTGCTGCTGTGGCCCCCCCATCCCATCGTATCCTTGCTGCTGTGGCCCCCCCATCCCATCGTATCCTTGCTGCTGTGGCCCCCCATCCCATCGTATCCTTGCTGCTGTGGCCCCCCATCCCATCGTATCCTTGCTGCTGTGGCCCCCCATCCCATCGTATCCTTGCTGCTGTGGCCCCCCATCCCATCGTATCCTTGCTGCTGTGGCCCCCCATCCCATCGTATCCTTGCTGCTGTGGCCCCCCCCCTCCCATCGGATCCTTGCTGCTGTGGCCCCCCATCCTATCGTATCCTTGCTGCTGTGGCCCGGCCTTTGATCTCCACAATAGATTCCATTCAAAAGAGATTACACTAGAGCCTCTCAGCTTTCAAGGTGCCAATGGACAAACCATGAGTAGAGGAGCGGCTTGCTGCCCCTCTGATGTGGCTGGAGCCAAGATGGCGGCCTGAATGGGGACATGGTTTTACTGCAGCACTCTAACCAACTTAAGAGAACATCTGACAGCACCATAGAAGCTAACAGATAGAGAGCCACAATGGGTGACATTGGATATCAGTCTCCTCCTCCTCAGCACACAACTCCACATCGCACAATCACATATTGAGACAGAACAAAGAGAGATAAGAGAGATAAAACAGTCGTCCTGCCTCATCCTACCCCTCTATCCATGTACGTACAGTATATATCCTGTCAATATTTCATACATTCTTCATGTTCTTTTCCCTTTGTTGTTTCTCCATCTCAGTCATTTCTTCTTTATCTCTGTTATTGCAGAATGGTCAGACCAATAGATTTATATTTAATAAATGTATATATTCATTGCTTCTCTGCTGATTTCCCCTCCTGTGAATGAATGAGAGGAGGGCAGTCCAGCCGTGATCCAGTCACCATGGCCCTGAGGAGAAACACAGGATTACTCTCACGCACACCACTGTCCTCCTGACTTCACTCAAACCAAATCCCCACCAACCAATGAACCAAGCCCACCGCTAAAGACCTCACCCACAAACAATGATATAACCAAAGCACAGCACCACAACAAACAATGTAGCTTGAAAACAAGTCAAACCACTTCAATATGCACACATGCAAGCTATCTGGCATGCCTGAAGGTTTTGTTGCAAATCAAACCATGAGAGAACTCTAACTAGCTACTACATGTGTTTAATGTGTTGGTTGAGGGCTTCTCACCTCCGTGTCCTTCAGCAAGAGTATGTCCTGACTGAGGCTGCCTCACCGCGAGGCCCAGAGTTCACTAAGAGAGAAGGAGAGAGAAATATTATCAAAATAACGACAAAATAGCATTGAACTTTTCCATGATGTACTATTATAAAGGTATGGGAGGGGGAATTTGTGGTAGCCTTGCCCTCTGAACCTGCTGTGTCCTGTAGGAGCGAGCCACTGGAGGTTTTGCATATGAATGTCCAAGCTAATGCCATCAGTGTTGGAACAAGCCCAATAATGGACTGAAGGAGCCTAATGTTACTCCTTATAGTCCTAGGACCTTACATGTTCTGTTTATAGGCAAAATACTTCATCTAAACGTGATTCGACTCTGAATTGTGATAAGATTTTAGAAACACAACGCCCTCTACTTTCATGTCACATCAAAATAATTTCACAAAGGTAAAATATACACTTACTGTAGACTATTTTAACTGGTTTTAAAACAGTTGAGCCGACAGTATCTTTCAGTGACAACACATTTGTGGCGTCCGTCTTCCTTTTACACACAGTTGTTCTGAGACGCCGAATGCTAATTAGCACAGGTAGTCTACTCAGTCTTCTCTGTCAAGCACTGTAACATTGGAAATATGGCCGTGTGGGAACCCTATAAATGTGTGTAGTAATTTAACCTTTTGTTTTTAGAAAATGATTTCTCGCTGATATGAAAGACAAGTTCCTTATGTTTCCAAAACTGTACCGCAAACGATGTTAACGTTTAGAGCAAGCGTCAGGGCTTTTAACAACACTTCCCCAGACAGAAAATACTATCATCAATCGGCGCAAAAGTTAGTAAGCTTCTATGAATGGGGCACATCTGAACATACTCGCATGTGACACTGGTCTTACACTTCTTCTCTAATGTAACAAGCAAACCCGCTTCTAGACAAAGTCAGTAGTTTTTCTCAATGAATAAATCAGTATGACTAGCCCATAGTAAATATGTGTTATCCAGGGTTTTAAGGGGTCATAAATTGTCCAACGCGTGACCTTCTGAGTGATAATAGAAGAACAGCCCTGGAGGTGTAAGAAGCGGAACAAATAGGAATCTGAGAGCTTGGCCAAAGGGAAGGGTCAGAGGTTAGGGGGAGAGGTCATCCTTCTCACCGTCACTCTGAACCTTTCTCAGGGTCACAGAGGGCGTGGAGATAGCGGAGGCACGGAAGTTAGCGGGGAGGTTCTCCGATGAGTCTGAGGTCACCCCCCTAAGGTCCTTCTCCCTGAACATCTTCCTCCAGGAAGGGGAGCGGGTAAACGTCTTAGTCCCATCCTAATGGAGGGGGTGTAGAGAGAAGGGCGGAAATGGGGAGAGAAAAGAGGGGGAGGGGAGAGAGAAAGAGAGCGAAAGAAAGAAAAAAGGTTATGTCTGTCAACATTGTCAAACTGTCAAGTTAGAAAGAATGACTTGTATGAGGTGGAAAATGCGGTCTTCAGTTTCTGAACTAAGCCTACTGTGTTCTTTAATACCTCATCTGGTCTTCTCTCTGTTCCCATAGAGATGAGGGAGTTGTATTCCTTCTCTAGGAGTTGTCTGGCCTAGAGGAGAGATGTGAGAGGAGGGAGTACAGATTAGAATCAGGCTAGTCACTTCATTTGATATACACTACTATCAGTTTCACCTGCATGCCTGAGATACAACTGTCATCTTCCAGCCAGCAGTTAGCCTGGGGACGATGTTACTGAGATACAACTGTCATCCACCAGCCAGCAGTTAGCCTGGGGACGATGTTACTGAGATACAACTGTCATCCACCAGCCAGCAGTTAGCCTGGGGACGATGTTACTGAGATACAACTGTCATCTTCCAGCCAGCAGTTAGCCTGGGGACGATGTTACTGAGATACAACTGTCATCCACCAGCCAGCAGTTAGCCTGGGGATGATGTTACTGAGATACAACTGTCATCTACGAGCCACTGGGGACGATGTTACTGAGATACAACTGTCATCCACCAGCCAGCAGTTAGCCTGGGGACGATGTTACTGAGATACAACTGTCATCGACCAGCCACTGGGGACGATGTTACTGAGATACAACTGTCATCCACCAGCCAGCAGTTAGCCAGGGGACACTGTTACTGAGATACAACTGTCATCCACCAGCCAGCAGTTAGCCTGGGGACGATGTTACTGAGATACAACTGTCATCCACCAGCCAGCAGTTAGCCTGGGGACGATGTTACTGAGATACAACTGTCATCCACCAGCCAGCAGTTAGCCTGGGGATGATGTTACTGAGATACAACTGTCATCTACCAGCCACTGGGGACGATGTTACTGAGATACAACTGTCATCCACCAGCCAGCAGTTAGCCTGGGGACGATGTTACTGAGATACAACTGTCATCGACCAGCCAGCAGTTAGCCTGGGGACGATGTTACTGAGATACAACTGTCATCCACCAGCCAGCAGTTAGCCTGGGGACGATGTTACTGAGATACAACTGTCATCTACCAGCCAGCAGTTAGCCTGGGGATGATGTTACTGAGATACAACTGTCATCCACCAGCCAGCAGTTAGCCTGGGGACGATGTTACTGAGATACAACTGTCATCCACCAGCCACTGGGGACACTGTTACTGAGATACAACTGTCATCCACCAGCCAGCAGTTAGCCTGGGGACGATGTTACTGAGATACAACTGTCATCCACCAGCCACTGGGGACGCTGTTACTGAGATACAACTGTCATCTACCAGCAGCGTCCTGAGATACAACTGTCATCCACCAGCCAGCAGTTAGGCTGGGGACGATGTTACTGAGATACAACTGTCATCTACCAGCCACTGGGGACGATGTTACTGAGATACAACTGTCATCCACCAGCCAGCAGTTAGCCTGGGGACGATGTTACTGAGATACAACTGTCATCTACCAGCCAGCAGTTAGCCTGGGGACGATGTTACTGAGATACAACGGTCATCCACCAGCCAGCAGTTAGCCTGGGGACGATGTTACTGAGATCCAACTGTCATCTACCAGCCAGCAGTTAGCCTGGGGACGATGTTACTGAGATACAACTGTCATCCACCAGCCAGCAGTCAAGCTGGGGACGATGTTACTGAGATACAACTGTCATCTACCAGCCAGCAGTTAGCCTGGGGATGATGTTACTGAGATACAACTGTCATCCACCAGCCAGCAGTTAGCCTGGGGACGATGTTACTGAGATACAACTGTCATCCACCAGCCAGCACTTAGCCTGGGGACACTGTTACTGAGATACAACTGTCATCCACCAGCCAGCAGTCAAGCTGGGGACGATGTTACTGAGATACAACTGTCATCCACCAGCCATCAGTCAGCCTGGGGATGATGTTACTGAGATACAACTGTCATCTACCAGCCACTGGGGACGATGTTACTGAGATACAACTGTCATTCACCAGCCAGCAGTTAGCCTGGGGACGATGTTACTGAGATACAACTGTCATTGACCAGCCAGCAGTTAGCCTGGGGAACATGTTACTGAGATACAACTGTCATCCACCAGCCAGCAGTTAGCCTGGGGACGATGTTACTGAGATACAACTGTCATCCACCAGCCAGCAGTTAGCCTGGGGACGATGTTACTGAGATACAACTGTCATCCACCAGCCAGCAGTTAGCCTGGGGATGATGTTACTGAGATACAACTGTCATCCACCAGCCACTGGGGACGATGTTACTGAGATACAACTGTCATCCACCAGCCAGCAGTTAGCCTGGGGACGATGTTACTGAGATACAACTGTCATCGACCAGCCAGCAGTTAGCCTGGGGACGATGTTACTGAGATACAACTGTCATCCACCAGCCAGCAGTTAGCCTGGGGACGATGTTACTGAGATACAACTGTCATCTACCAGCCAGCAGTTAGCCTGGGGATGATGTTACTGAGATACAACTGTCATCCACCAGCCAGCAGTTAGCCTGGGGACGATGTTACTGAGATACAACTGTCATCCACCAGCCATCAGTCAGCCTGGGGATGATGTTACTGAGATACAACTGTCATCTACCAGCCACTGGGGACAATGTTACTGAGATACAACTGTCATTCACCAGCCAGCAGTTAGCCTGGGGACGATGTTACTGAGATACAACTGTCATTGACCAGCCAGCAGTTAGCCTGGGGAACATGTTACTGAGATACAACTGTCATCCACCAGCCAGCAGTTAGCCTGGGGACGATGTTACTGAGATACAACTGTCATCCACCAGCCACTGGGGACGATGTTACTGAGATACAACTGTCATCCACCAGCCAGCAGTTAGCCTGGGGACGATGTTACTGAGATACAACTGTCATCGACCAGCCAGCAGTTAGCCTGGGGACGATGTTACTGAGATACAACTGTCATCCACCAGCCAGCAGTTAGCCTGGGGACGATGTTACTGAGATACAACTGTCATCCACCAGCCACTGGGGACGCTGTTACTGAGATACAACTGTCATCTACCAGCCACTGGGGACGCTGTTACTGAGATACAACTGTCATCCACCAGCCAGCAGTTAGCCTGGGGACGATGTTACTGAGATACAACTGTCATCCACCAGCCACTGGGGACACTGTTACTGAGATACAACTGTCATCCACCAGCCAGCAATTAGCCTGGGGACGATGTTACTGAGATACAACTGTCATCCACCAGCCACTGGGGACGATGTTACTGAGATACAACTGTCATCCACCAGCCAGCAGTTAGCCTGGGGATGATGTTACTGAGATACAACTGTCATCCACCAGCCAGCAGTTAACCTGGGGACGATGTTACTGAGATACAACTGTCATCTACCAGCTAGCAGTTAGCCTGGGGACGATGTTACTGAGATACAACTGTCATCCACCAGCCAGCAGTCAAGCTGGGGACGATGTTACTGAGATACAACTGTCATCTACCAGCCAGCAGTTAGCCTGGGGATGATGTTACTGAGATACAACTGTCATCCACCAGCCAGCAGTTAGCCTGGGGACACTGTTACTGAGATACAACTGTCATCCACCAGCCAGCAGTCAAGCTGGGGACGATGTTACTGAGATACAACTGTCATCCACCAGCCAGCAGTTAGCCTGGGGACACTGTTACTGAGATACAACTGTCATCCACCAGCCAGCAGTTAGCCTGGGGACGATGTTACTGAGATACAACTGTCATCTACCAGCCACTGGGGATGATGTTACTGAGATACAACTGTCATCCACCAGCCAGCAGTTAGCCTGGGGACACTGTTACTGAGATACAACTGTCATCCACCAGCCAGCAGTTAGCCTGGGGATGATGTTACTGAGATACAACTGTCATCCACCAGCCAGCAGTTAGCCTGGGGACACTGTTACTGAGATACAACTGTCATCCACCAGCCAGCAGTCAAGCTGGGGACAATGTTACTGAGATACAACTGTCATCCACCAGCCAGCAGTTAGCCTGGGGACACTGTTACTGAGATACAACTGTCATCCACCAGCCAGCAGTTAGCCTGGGGACGATGTTACTGAGATACAACTGTCATCTACCAGCCACTGGGGATGATGTTACTGAGATACAACTGTCATCCACCAGCCAGCAGTTAGCCTGGGGACACTGTTACTGAGATACAACTGTCATCCACCAGCCAGCAGTTAGCCTGGGGATGATGTTACTGAGATACAACTGTCATCCACCAGCCAGCAGTTAGCCTGGGGACACTGTTACTGAGATACAACTGTCATCCACCAGCCAGCAGTTAGCCTGGGGATGATGTTACTGAGATATAGGTGCAGTAAGAATCCAGTTCATGGGCGCGTTTCTCTGTCCAGGCGTTGCTGACGCATGACATATATTACAATGCCTGGATAGGTATTTGAAGTGTGAAAAGCATTTCGCTGCACCTGCGATAACATCTGCAAATCTGTGTATGTGATCAATAAACTTTTATTTTGAAGTATCTGCTAACCACATCATATGTTATAGCAATCAGGTCCCGACGACACAGTCGATGACGTGGCACACAACCATCGGTTGTTGCATGCAACAGGGGAAGGCAGGGGAAGGCATTTAATCACTTCTGATTAGTGGGTGGGGTGAGACTTGTGCATGCCTGTGTATTCTGATTGGTTAGATGGGTGAGTACCTTGGAGTTCTGATTGGTTAGATGGGTGAGTATCTGTGTTTTGATTGGTTAGATGGGTTAGTACCTGTGTGTTCTGATTGGTTAGATGGGTGAGTACCTGTGTGTTCTGATTGGTTAGATGGGTGAGTACCTGTGTGTTCTGATTGGGTATCTGCAGCAGCAGGGCCAAGTCTGTGTAGTCGAAGGTGTCGTCCAGAGCCAGGAGGGCCCCATGGACCCCGCTCTCTGTCAGGTTGTCAGCGTACTCCTTCAGCCCGATGTTCTGCACCCAGCACATCACACGCTCGTTGGACCACACCATCACATCTACGCAGAGGAGTAGTGGGACGAAGACATCTGTCAGAAAATTCTCACTCAAAGAAACCCACAGGGTGACTGGATCTTACACTGACAGGGCCAATGTGGGTGCAGACTTTTGCTCAAGCTAAGCAGTGAAACACCTTCTACTAACCATCAATTGAGACTTTGATTGTTACTGAATGGAGGATTGGTTGGATGGATGGTTGGATGGATGGATGAGAAGCACTAAATTGGAACAAAGGATTTAATGTCAGAGAGGAAGAACACACCTTTGTTCTGGTGCTGGCTGTCTTCTCTCCTCCTCTCTAGCTCTTTGCGGTCGTAGTTCAAGCGCTTCAGGCACATTATGCCATAATGCAAACTAACTCTGAGAAAGGTCAAGAGAGGTCAAAAGGTCAGGCGGTTATTAGAGGGCATGGCGACTGACTCTCACCTGTACTCAGAGAAAGTATTAGAGCACTCCGGTGTCTTTGACCCCGAGAAGGCCTGGAGACACACCTGCAGAGTGAGAGTGTCACAACAGCAGGAAATCTTTCAACACCTGCACGTTTCCCATGCCACGAACACACACAGTCACACACCAGAGAGAGAGCTAGAGTGTCAACAGAGGGAGAGAAAGAATGACGGACAGAAAAGGAAAGGCAGTGAGTGAAGTGGGAGTGGGAAACAGTTGCAGAAGAAGAATTCATTGTTCATTTGCAGAAACTGGAATTTTGTCTATTTGCTTTTCACCACCCCCTCGAGGCAGAAAAACGCCTACCCACCCAGGTGCCGAGGTTAATAACAGCAACAGAAAGAGAAAGAGCGAGAGACAGACAGCCGAGAGCAGGCCATACGTACCTATGGAAGCTGTCCACCATTTTGAGCTGTCCCCTCAGCTCCTTCTTGGTCAGGTGGTCCAGCATGCGGGCGTCCACCAGGGACTCCATGAAGTAGGAGCGGTACTGGGGCAGACCCAGGCTGGGGAGCCAGTCATTACCCACCCACTCATGGTTCATATCCCCATAGGCCAGGATCTGAGATGCAGAAAAGGACTCCTTCACTAGTGTCTCATTTGTTTCAGTTGTAGTTTGATTATTACTTATAGTACTTTTCTGTATGAATCATTTGTTTTTCAATGGCCACATTCAATAGTGTAATTAGTGTGTTATATGTTGATGCCGTTTAATACAGTGCTTCCATTCCTTACCTGATCCCAGCTAATCTCTTTCAGCTCCTTAGATGCAGCAGATGGACAGGAGAGAGAGAGACATGGGCAGAAAGAGCGAGAGAACAGAGGCAGAGCAGGATAGGGGGAGCAGGCAAGACAGATGGATAGAGGAAAAGCAGAGGGAGGAGGGGAGAAGACAGTAAACAGGAAGGAGAAGACAAAGGGAGGAACAGTGTGTTAGTGAACGGGTCATTAGTGTGAAGCGGTTTAGTGAACGGGTCATTAGTGTGAAGCAGTTTACACAGAAACTAGAGGGAGAGAAGAAGACGCTCAACACCAAGACCTAGTAGTCCCACAAACTCAGAAAGAGAGAGAGAGAGAGAGAGAGAAAGAGAGAGAGAAAGAGAGAGAGAGAAAGAGAGAAAGAAAGAAAGAAAGAAAGAAAGAAAGAAAGAAAGAAAGAAAGAAAGAAAGAAAGAAAGAAAGAAAGAAAGAGAGAGAGAAAAGGAGAAAAAGAGAGAGAGAGGGTCAGAGGGAGAGAGAAAGAGTTTAACTCCTGACTGAGCAGTATAAGTTATAACTGTAGAGCAATATATATGTGCATTTGGAAAGTAGTCAGACCCCTTGACCTTTTCCACATTTTGTTACGTTACAGAGTTGTTATAAAATGTATTAAATAGTTGTTTTCCCTCATCAGTCTACACACAGTACCCCATAATGACAAATCAAAACAGGTTTTTAGAAATGTTTGCAAATTTATTACAAATAAAAAACAAATATCACATTTACATACGTATTCAGACACTTTTGGCAGCGATTACAGCCTCAAGTCTTCTTGGGTATGACGCTACAAGCTTGGCACACCTGTATTTGGGGAGTTTCTCACATTCTTCTCTGGCTGGGCCACTCAAAGACATTCAGAGACTTGTCTCGAAGCCACTCCCTGCATTGTCTTAGCTGTGTGCTTAGGGTTGTTATCCTGTTGAAAGGTGAACCTTCACCCCAGTCTGAGGTCCTGAGCGCTCTGGTGCAGGTCTTCATCAAGGATCTCTCTGTACTTTGCTCTGTTCATCTTTCCCTCGATCCTGACTAGTCTCCCAGTCCCTGCTGCTGAAAAACATCCCCACAGCATGATGCTGCCACCACCATGCTTCACAGTAGGGATGGTGCCAGGTTTCTTCCAGACGTGACGCTTGGCATTCAGGCCAAAGAGTTCAATCTTGGTTTCATCAGACCAGATAATCTTGTTTCTCATGGTCTGAAAGTCCTTTAGGTGCCTTTTGGCAATCTCCAAGCGGGCTGTCATGTGCCTTTTACTGAGGATTGGCTTCTGTTTGGCCACTCTACCATAAAGGCCTGATTGGTGGAGTTCTGCAGAGATGGTTGTCCTTCTGGAAGGTTCTCCCATCTCCACAGAGGAACTCTGGAGCTCTGTCAGAGTGACCATTGCACAGTTTGGCCGAGCAGCCAACTCTAGGAAGAGTAGAAGAAGTTTGGAACTACCAAGATTTAATAATGATGGAGGCCACTGTGGCCTTGGGAACCTTCAACGCTGTATAAATGTTTCGGTACCCTTCCCCAGATCTGTACCTTGACACAATCCTGTCTCGGAGCTCTACAGACAATTCCTTCGACCTCATGGCTTGGTTTTTCCTCTCACATGCACTGTCAAATGTGGGACCTTATATAGACAGGTGTGTGCCCTTCCAAATCATGTCCAATCAATTGAATTTACCACAGGTGGACTCCAATCAAGCTGTAGAAATATCTCAAGGATGATCAATTTCGAGTCTCATAGCAAAGGGTCTGAATACTTATGTAAATAAGGTATTTCAGTTTTTTATTTTTAATACATTTGCAAACATTTCTAATAGCTTGTTTTCGCTTTGTCATTATGGGGTATTTATTGTGTGTAGATTGATGAGGAAAAATAATAATTTAATCAATTTTAGAATAAGGTTGTAATTTAACAAAACGTGGAAAAAGTGAAGAGGTCTGAATACTTTCCGATTGCACTGTAGATCACAGGAGGCTGCTGAGGGGAGGACGTCTCATAATAATGTCTGGAATGGAGTGAATGGAATGTTATCAACCACATGGAAACGTGTTTTTGATGTGTTCGATACCATTCCACTCATTCCTTTCCAGCCAATACTATGAGCCTGTCCTCCTCAATTAAGGTGCCACCAACCTCCTTTGATATACGTCAATGTTAGATGAACGTCAGTGTTAAATGTCTAGAGAATGTTGAGACATTAACATAACAGGACATACTTACCGGTTTGGTGGCTGCGTTTAACGACTCCATCTCAGCATGGGTCATCCACACGTTACTGGTCGACTGTGGTCACAAGACAGGAGAGAAAGAAAACATGATCGTCAGAAAAACTCAATTGTTTGTGTGTTGATGAGTCTGCTGTGAATGCATGTAACATTTTAATGTTAATCTCTACACATAATGTAAATGTGCATATACAGGTAACTGCCAAAATAATGGAACCACTTCAGTAAATGAGGGACACAAAGTATATTGAAAGCAGGTGCTACACAGGTGACCACACCTTGAGTTAATAAAACAATCACCATCATGCTTAGGGTCATGTATAAAAATGTTGGGCAGGCCATTATTTTGGCTATCATGGCTATGGCCCCATAGGATGACAATGCACCCATCCACAGGGCACGAGTGGTCACTGAATAGTTTGATGAGCATGAAAACAATGTAAACCATATGCCATGGCCGTCTCAGTCACCAGATCTCAACCCAATTGAACACTTATGGGAGATACTGGAGTGGTGCCTGAAACAGTGTTTTCTACCACCATCAACAAAACACCAAATAATGGAATTCCTCGTGGAAGAATAATGTTGCATCCCTACATTAGAGTTCCAGACACTTGTAGAATCTATGTTAAGGTGCATTGAATCTGTTCTGGTGGCTCGTGGAGGCCCAACACCCTATTAAGACACGTTATGTTGGTGTTTCCTTTATTTTGGCAGTTACCTGTGTGTGTATATCAATATATATATGTGTGTATATCAATATAGTATCAATATAGTATCATGTGTACCTCTATAATTGTGTCTACATGGTTTGTGTTCTGTGAGTGTGTACTAGTGAGACTACTAACAGAGCGATTGCTGGCCGGGGCAGATGGGCTGGTGAGGGACACCATCTCCTGGATGGCCAGTCTCAGTTTGAGGCGGTGCAGGGGGTTACTGATGCCAATCTCCCTCTGGATCTCTGTGTCAGACAGGTTGGCCATGATGGCGCCACTCTTCACGTTGGCACGACAGGCTGCCACGTACCATGCTGGCATTCCCACCCACAGCTGGAGTAGAGAGGGAAAGAGGTGAGCTAGAAACAGATTGGCTAGAATGTAGTGATTGTGATGGTTTATATGGCTATAAAGGTTTCCCATCTATCTATCAAACATCTATGATTACCTCTAGCCAGGAGACCACAGTGGGTCCATCCCAGGATGCAAAGGGAAGGCCCTGACGACACGCCTCCTCCAGCAGCTCATGTCTGGGAGAGAGAGACCGGGGGAAACAGAGGTTGAATAAGCATAAAACGAAAAGTGCTTTCTGAAAGAGTGGAAGAAAAGCAGTGGAACAGAGAGTGGAAAGAGAAATGACTTCAGGAGAGAAATGAATCGGAGGGTGATATTCCCTGAGACCCACTTCCTTTTGCTGCGGCGGTTGTCAACAGTTCCTGTCATGCTTCCTTTGGTCAGTCCCATAGAATCCCCAGTACCCAGGTCCTCAGAAGGCGTAGAGGCTGAGAGACAAAGGGGGTCATGGGTTACAAAGACTACAAATATGGGTGTCAACACCAGGTGGACTTTGACCTGTTGCAGTTAAAACACATTTAAAGCAAAGTCATGGGATATGTAGTTTTTCGAGTATAATTTCAATTCTCTCTCACCCAGAGAGGCAGACTCTCGCCCAGCCGGGCCCATCCTTCCCTTTTCCTTCTTCCCAAAAAGGCGGCCGATGGAAGACTTGATGCTTTTCTTTTTACTGGCTTTGTGGAGAGAGTCCTGACTGCTGTTGGAACTGCTGCCGTCTGCTGACAGACTGAGAGACAGAAGAGACAGATGGAATAAGAGAAACAGGGAAGGAACGAATCATATGAGCACTACAGGGTTTCCTCGATGATGATTGGCTGTCATACCTGCGGAATTCCCTGGGGTCGTCCATCATGGCCCCTGGGTGGGTGAGGGTCATCCTGTCTAGTCGCAGCGCTCGGGGGGTGGGTGGAGGGGTGGAGTCAAGAAGGGCAAGGGATCGATCATCCTCTTTGTTGTTCTGGAGGGTAAAGTTGGAACACATTTAGGGGCTTATACAGGTTGGTGACCCCTTAATTGGGGAGGATGAGCTTGTGGTAATGGCTGGAGTGGAATGAGTGGAATGATATCAAATACTTCCAAGCATGGTTTTCATGTAGAAAAAGGAGGAAGGGTACAGGTACACAATAGTAGATTTTGGTAGACAGAAGGTGCTCTTTGGTAAAACGTGTAAATGGGTCATCAAAAAGAAAGGAGGACCAAGACACTCTTCATACAATTCATTAAAATGCCTTTATTTGTATGGCATGTTCAATGGAAACAAAGTGTAAAAACTCTGGCGTGTTTCGGCTGCATGGCCTTCGTCAGGGAGTACAAAGAAATGATAATACAATGTCCTCTTTTCAACAGCTTTTTCCAATAAACCCTGATTTAAAGAGGGAGTAGTTACAGCATTTATTAGACAACACCTAGAAAGCAATACTATACACATTAAAAAGTAAAATCCTGTAAATATGTTATCAAAAATGTGCTTGTTTAATGCCATTTCATTCACTCTGTTCCAGACATTATTATGAGCCGTCCTCCCCTTAGCAGCCTCCACTGACACACACAAAGACTCACACATTCCCAACACACCCACACAGATACACAGACAGAGCAGCTGTACCTGTCTATCTGTCTCGCGGTGAGGGGAGTGGGACAGGCGAGGGGTGGAGACCCCAGAACTGGGGGGAGAAGGGGAGGCCAGGGTGGAGGAGGTGAGGGATTGAGGGATGAAGCCGCGTCCCATACTGTCCCTCCCCAGGGAGGAGGGTGGGATGGGGGAACCATCCAGAGCCACACTGCTAACCCTGCTCTCGATCTCCTCCGCCCGCAACTCTGTACTCTCCTTCTCTTCCTGGATCAGCCTGACAGGGGGGGGGGGGGACAGAGAGGGAGAGTGAGAAAGATAGACAGACAAACGGGTCAGAGAGAGAGAGGGTAAACAGAGTGAAAAGGGGAGAAGAGGGAAAGACAGGAGATTTAGGAGCATGTCAGACGGAAGACCAATGAATGTTGGTCTTGAATGAGAAACTGAAAAGAAACCTCAGATGAATCTTCTCCACCTGCATTTGACCTAAACTGCTTGTACACAATCACAGCACCTCTCTACCTGCATCCCTTCCTCCACCTCCCTTACTTGATCTCCTTGTTGATTGCCTCTAGTTGTTCCTGCAGCATGATGGCCAGTGTCTGGACATCAGTCTGTCCGCTGGGAGACAGCAGCTCCGAGCCAAACAGTGTCTCTCTGTCGTCCTCATCGTCAGAGCAACCGTGGTCTACACCCCCCTCAAACCCGGTCCTCAGCAGCGCTGACCCACTGTCCCAGTCCCCGTACTGCACACATACACATACGCACAAACACACATGCAAGCATGCACACACACATACACACAGAGAAGGCTCAGTTTGTTGGGTTGTGATGCTTATGACTATATCAACTATATCAATGTGACTATATCATTATTATCAATATCATTATTATCAATATTAGACACATCAAAGGTGATCATGTGACCTCTGACCTTGCTGGTGTCCTCCCGGGCTGTGCTCCAGCGCCCGCGATGCGTCCGCCTGACCACGGCCAC
The DNA here is from genome assembly GCF_057628025.1 of Oncorhynchus mykiss. Classification (NCBI taxonomy): domain Eukaryota; kingdom Metazoa; phylum Chordata; class Actinopteri; order Salmoniformes; family Salmonidae; genus Oncorhynchus; species Oncorhynchus mykiss. The sequence continues at coordinate 57,701,463 of NC_143034.1, forward strand.
GGTGTTGGAGTTACCGTAGTGATCCAGGTGAGCGGTGGAGCCCGTGGGGAGGGAGCCGCCCCCGTGGGAGTACCTCAGCTCCAGAGCACTGCCAGGGAGAGACCTGAGAGAGAGAGAGAGAGAGAGAGAGAGAGAGAGAGAGAGAGAGAGAGAGAGAGAGAGAGAGAGAGAGAGAGAGAGAGGGCGGGAGGGAGGGCGGGAGAGAGAGAGGGAGAGAGAGAGAGAGAGAGAGAGAAAGAGAGAGAGGGCGGGAGGGAGGGCGGGAGAGAGAGAGGGAGAGAGAGAGAGGGCGGGAGAAGAGAAAGTGTCACAACTTCCGCCGAAGTTGGCTCCCCTGCCTGTTCGGCGGTCGTCGTCACCGGCCTACTAGCCGCCACCTATCCCTTTTTCGTTGTCTGTTTGTTTTGTCTTATTAGTTGCACCTGTGTCTATTAGTGTGTGCTTGATGGGCTTCCTTATTTAAAGTAGGTTTACCCGCCCTTGTTTTGTGCGGGATTTATTTTGTGTTACGTGTGTGCGTTAGTTAGGTGTGTACGAGTTCTGGACCTGCTACCGTGTGTTTTTGGGTGCTCCATATATTTCCGCGCCCTGTGTTGTGGGCTTGTTTGTTTGTGCCATATTAAAGTGCACTTTTCCCTGTGGAACTCTCTGCGCCTGATTCCATTCCTTACACACCTAGTTCCCCATGACAGAAAGATAGACTGATATAGACAGTGAGTGGGAGAGATAACTGGAATGTACATTCATCCAGCCTCTCTGCTCCATATGTACAGGCCACACCTGAACCTATACTGAGAGTAGGAGAGAGAGGTTATAGGAAGCACATAACACTGCAAACCACTTATACTACTTGGTTACAATACTGCCAGCCACATTCATAGGCAGCAGCTGTATGAGGTGTGTTGGAGGTGTGGAGGTTGATGTGTAGTTGAGGAAGGGAGGGAGACCTGGAATAGCAGGACCCGCCGGGTCTCAGTCTGAGCTGGTCCAACTCCAGCTGAATCCTCTCCAGCTCGGCTATCAGCTGGTCCTGAAACAGGGAAAGAAATAGAGAATAAGTTAATACAATTGAAATATTTAATTAGAGTACGTAAAAATTGAATTATCTCTTGATATACCTTGTTTGCTAGAAGGTCGTCCTGGATCTTCTTCATGTTAGAAAGTTCCTCAGAGAGAGCATTCTGAAAGGTTCACCATTAAAAAAAACTTTATTAGGTCTACTGCATAACAACAACATCTGTAATTACACATTATCAATGCCATTAGGTCCGAACTGTATTCCATAGTAGCTGTTAGAGCCAGAGTGGGTTTAATATTGAATAGAAACTGGATGAAGAGGATTGTGTAGACTGTTTTGAGTGGGAACTCAGGTGTGTGTGTGAAATGAAGGGGTATGGGTTTTAGTTGAAGTGTTGACTGTTTTGAGTGGGAAGAGGTGTGAGAGGGTGTGAGTGGGCCGGTAAGTAGTACCTTGTCCTCCAGAGCAGCCATCCTCTCCTTGAGATGGAGCTGAAGCCTTTCGTTAGACTCAGAAAGCAGCTTGTCCACCGTGTCAGACAGACGCTTGTTGTGTTCATCATTCATTCTCTCCCTTTGCCTCGCCTAGGGAAAGGAGAGGAGAGAGAGAGAGAGAGAGGGTGAGAGAGAGAGGGTGAGAGAGAGAGAGAGAGAGAGAGAGAGTGAGAGAGAGAGAGAGAGAGAGAGAGAGAAAGCGAAAGAGAAATTAGGGAGCTAAATAGTGAGGTATTTTTATGTCTGTGATTGTTTCTACTGTTGATCCTGTTGCCATCTTGGACAAGGCCTCTCCAGTTGGGAAACTCTGTGTGCCTCCCTAGCCCTGAGGCAGGGAGAGAGTAAAATAGAAAAATGGAAGGACAGAGGGTGGGCGGATAGTTAACAGCGACCTTTCTGCTTGACTGAGTGAGAGAGAAGGAGATTGGGATCTGAATACAGACTGACAAATAGAGGGTTTAGAAAATTAGTATGCCATTGTAGAGTAAAGAGTGATAAAGGAATAGTATGAAAGAGGGGGTGGAAGGGAGAAAATGAAAAGGGAGAGCGAGCATGACTCACCCTCTGTAACTCCTGATTCTTCTCCTCTAGTTGCGCCTCCATCTGTCGCAGTCGCTCCTCAAAGTTACCATGACGCTCCTCAGCCTGTGATGCAAGAGGAGGAGGGTGGGGAGTCAAAACAGGCAACATGTCAGAATGTTGATAGAACATAATTATGACTGCGCAACCTTGGGTTGGGTAAAACGTTTGATTTAAGTGATCTCCTGTCTGTGCAGATCATAGTCAATCACAGTAGGATGTTTTCTAGCATACACATTCACTTCTGATCTGTTTGCAGATGTCAGACAGTGGCGGTCAGTGCTGTTTGAGATTTTGTTTTTCATGAGCATGGCCTTATTTCTATTACAGCATATTGGATGACTGTCATTCATATTCTATTCACCCAGTTCAATGTAACAGCGATAGGTTTAGGCTACTACAGGATACTCAAATTTTACCTATAACCTCATGAGGTTGCTACAACTTAGCCTATGAATGAAAGTTTACAACGTAGGTGTACACAGGTCGAGAGAATATTTTGAGGTGACAGACAGTGACACATGGACAGACAGTGACACATTCAATACCGCCTTCCACACTCTTGCCTGCATCTAGCTGATATAGGGTGTAATCATTAGTCCAACAGTTGCAAACAATAGTTTCTATTGAACAAATTCAGGATTGTTCATACCCGTTTTGTTCGATTTACTTCCGTTTAAGAAACATTTTCCAACAGAATCGGCGGAATGAATACACCTCTGATCACGCGTAAACACAGTTCACTTTCATAGCAGCCACTTTGTATTCCTTCTTGCATCCATGCGCTCTCCTCCTCTCACCTTGTCCCCCTATGTGACCAGGCAAAAAAACCTTTCCAAGCCAAACCATATCATAACCACTACTAATAGCCTACATGTTGTCACCATATTAGCTAAAGTAACGTCATAGTTAACATAGCTAATACAACTAACACAATAGTAAACCCGCTACAGTCACGAAGTAACATTATACTGGCGGGCCCCGATGGCAATAAATTAGTAAAAGTTTACCTTGACTTGGAAGAGTTCCAGTGTTATGTTGGATAGTCATAGCCAGCTAGCTAACATAGCATCCCTCTGTTTGAGCAGGGTGTTTGAGTAGGCTAAACTAGTTAGCTGCATTTGCTAGCTAAGTAAGTGAAACTGAAAGTGGAATAAATTAATTTGTTCAAAACTGTTCAACTATTGTCTTTCTCTCTCTTTGAGTCAGCTATCATGCAGTATTTTTCTGTTACCAAAAATAAATTACTCACCACATGTATGCACTGCAGTGCTAGCTAGATGTAGCTTATGCTTTCAGTACTAGATTCATTCTCTGATCCTTTGATTGGGTGGACAACATGTCAGTTCTTGCTGCAAGAGCTCTGATAGGTTGGAGGACGTCCTCCAGAAGTTGACATAATTACTGTGTAAGTCTATGGAAGGGGGTGAGAACCATTTTGGGGGTTTTGTATTGAAGTCAATGTACCCAGAGGAGAATAGCTGTCCCCCAGCTACACCATGGTGCTACATTGGTATTACATTACCATGGTGCTACATTACAGAGTGATGTTATTGCAAAATAGTGTGTTTTAATCAATTATTTGGTGACATGTGATTATATTTAGTATAGATTTATCTAAAAAGGGTAACTTAAATGTTTTACCATTTTTATTTTTTATGAAATTCCCTGAGGAGGATGGTCCTCCTGTCACGACTTCCGCCGAAGTTGGCTCCCCTGCCTGTTCGGGCGGTGCTCGGCGGTCGTCGTCACCGTCCTACTAGCCGCCACCAATCCCTTTTTCGTTTGTCTGTTTGTATTGTCTTATTAGTTTCACCTTTGTTCTTTTGTATGGCTTAATGAGCTTCCCTATTTTAAGTACGTGTACCCGCCCTTGTTTTGTGCAGGATTGTCTTTATGTTAAGTGTGCGTTTTAGGTAGAGGTGGTTATATTTTCTGGACTTGGCACCCTGTGTTTTTGGGTAGTCACTTTGTTGTCCGCCCCTGTGTTGTTGGGCTTGTCATTTTTGTGTGCCGTATTAAAGAGCACTTTTCCCCAGTGGAACTCTCTGTGCCTGATTCCTTCACCCACCTAGTCCCACGTGACAGAATCCCGCACCTAAACAACATGGAATCAGCAGGAGCAGCCGCACCTCCTCTCCCATCGATGGAGGAAAGGGTCCTCCATCATACTAGTGTTCTCCACAGGACTGGTTCAGCGATGGATCTAATGATGGAGAGGATGGATCGATGGGAGAGGAGTGGCCTTCCCACCTCATCTCCAGCACCCCCTCCTCCAGCACCTCCTGCCCCTGCTACCGCATCCGGCTCCGGGGCTCTTCGGCTGGCGCTCCCACGGGAGTATGATGGAACGGCGGCTGGGTGTCAGGGGTTCCTCCTACAACTTGAACTTTACCTGGCGACCGTTCGTCCTACTCCCTCCGGGGAAGAGAGCGTGAGCGTCCTCGTCTCCTGTCTGACTGGACGAGCCCTAGAGTGGGAAAACACAGTGTGGAATGGCCCAGACACGGCGAGGGATCACTACCTCGAATTCACCCGCCGATTCCGAGCTGTATTTGATCATCCACCAGAGGGTCGTGCCGCGGGTGAACGGCTGTTCCACCTGCATCAGGCAGGAGACGAGGAGCGCGCAGGAATTTGCCCTGGAGTTCAGGACCTTGGCTGCAGGAGCGGGGTGGAACGGCATGGCTTTGCCCTGGAGTTCAGGACCTTGGCTGCAGGAGCAGGGTGGAACGACAGGGCTTTGCCCTGGAGTTCAGGACCTTGGCTGCAGGAGCGGGGTGGAACGGCAGGGCTTTGCCCTGGAGTTCAGGACCTTGGCTGCAGGAGCAGGGTGGAACGACAGGGCCTTGATAGACCATTTCCGATGTAGCCTCAGGGAGGACGTCTAGAGGGAGCTAGCGTGTTGGGACACCACCCTCACGCTGGATGAGCTCATCGACATGTCCATCCGTCTTGACAACCTGCTGGCTGCCCGAGGGGATTCGGAACAGGTCCTGTCATTTCCACCTCCCGGCCCTCCTGCTCCTATCCTTATGGAGTTAGGGGGGGCGGCTTCGAGGGGGACTGGAGGAGGAGTTTCCTCCTGCACCAGTTGTGGTCGGCGAGGACACACGGCCGACCGGTGCTGGAGGAACTCATCTGGGAGTCGGGAGGGCAGGCGGAGTACTACTTGATCACCCCAGGTGAGTCAGCACCAGACTCACCCAGAGCTTCCTGTCGGTCATATGTATGTGTTAACCTCTTTCCCTGGGTTTTTTCCCTCTCTACAGCATAAGGCGCTAGTTGATTCAGGCGCAGCTGGGAATTTCATGGATCGGGGGCTCGCGTTAAGGCTAGGGATTCCCCTTGTGTCGCTACCTTTCCCTGTGCACTCCTTAGATAGCCGACCATTAGGGTCAGGAGTGGTCAGGGAGGCCACGGTGCCGCTGGACATGGTAACGCAGGGGAGTCATAAGGAGCAGATTAGTCTGTTCCTTATAGATTCACCTGCGTTTCCAGTGGTGTTGGGAATTCCCTGGCTAGCTCAGCACAACCAGGTGATTTTCTGGCGACATGGGGCTCTTAAGGTCAGAGGAGTGTTCAGGCAGGTGTATAGGAGTTGTCGTTGGTGCGACTACGGTGGAGAGTCCAGACCAGGTTTCCACCATGCGCATTCCCTCTAAATATGCCGATTTGGCTATCGCCTTCAGTAAAAGGAAGGCGACCCAATTATCACCCCATCGTCGAGGGGACTGCGCGATAGACCTCCTGGAGAACGCTGCACTTCCTAGGACTCACGTGTACCCCTTGTCCCAGGAGGAGACAGTAGCTATGGAGACATATGTTGCTGAATCGCTGGGACAGGGGTACATTCGGCCCTCAGCATCACCCGTCTCCTCAAGCTTCTTTTGTGTGAAGAAGAAGGAGGGAGGTCTGCGTCCGTTCATTGATTATCGGGGTCTAAATTCCATCACAGTGGGGTTTAGTTACCCACTACCTCTCATCGCTACGGCGGTGGAATCACTTCACGGGGCGCGCTTCTTCACAAAACTGGCCCTGAGGAGTGCGTATAATCTGGTGAGTATCTGGGGAGGAGATGAGTGGAAAGCCGCATTTAGTACTACACCTGGCCATTATGAGTACCGCGTCATGCGTCATATGGGTTGAAAAATGCTCCAGCCGTCTTCCAATCCTTCGTAGATGAGATTCTCCGAGACCTGCTCGGGCAGGGAGTGGTAGTGTACATCGATGACATCTTGATCTATTCTGCCACACGCGCGGCGCACGTGTCTCTGGTGCGTAAGGTACTTAGGCGACTGCTGGAGCATGACCTATATTGCAAGGCGGAGAAATGTGTGTTCTTCAAACAGGCCGTTTCCTTTCTGGGTTATCGTATTTCCACCTCCGGGGTGGTGATGGAGTGTGGCCGCGTTACAGCCGTGCGTAATTGGCCGACTCCAACCATGGTGAAAAAGGTGCAGCAGTTTTTAGGGTTTGCCAATTACTACCGGAGGTTTATCCAGGGTTTTGGTCAGGTGGCTGCTCCCATTACCTCACTGCTGAAGGGAGGACCGGTGCGCTTGCGTTGGTCAGCAGAGGCGGCAGAGCTTTCAGTCGTCTGAAGGAGCTGTTCACCAATGCACATCCAGACCTCTCTTTAGCGTTCATAGTGGAGGTGGACACGTCCGAGGATGGGGTCGGGGCCGTGCTGTCCCTGCGCTCGGGCGTGCCACCCAAGCTCCGCCCTTGTGCCTTCTTTTCGAGGAAGCTCGGTCTGGCGGAGCGGAACTATGGGGGACCGGGAGTTGTTAGCTGTCGTCAAGGCTCTGAAGGTGTGGAGACATTGGCTTGAGGGGGCGAAACACCCTTTTCTCATATGGACTGACCATTGTAATCTCAAGTATATCCGGGCAGCGAGGAGACTAAATCCACGTCAAGCTAGATGGGCCATGTTTTTTACTCGGTTTCGGTTCACCATCTCGTACCGGAAAGGCTTCCAAAACACCAAAGCCAACACGCTGTCCCGCCTCTATGATACCGAGAAGCGGTCCGTTAAGCTAACTCCCATCATTCCACCTTCATGTCTCGTGGCACCGGTAGTATGGGAGGTGGACGCGGAGATAGAGAGGGCCTCACGGTTAGTGCCGGCCCCCCCTAACTGTCCAGCGGGGGCTCAGTACGTGCCGAGGGGGGTCCGGGATAAGCTAATCCGTTGGGCTCATACCCTCCCCTCCTCGGGTCATCCTGGCATCGAAAGGACAGTGCGGACAGCTTGACCTCAGGTTTTCACCCCGAGAGTAATGGGCAGGTGGAGCGCGTAAACCAGGATGTGGGC